>NC_046369.1:33349765-33482265 GCF_011125445.2 Fundulus heteroclitus | reverse complement strand
ACAAACTTCTTGTGAGGTCTGAAGAGAGTGGCTAGGTTTGACTGATGCATTCACAGTGAAACTGTAAAACCACCTAAGCTGACAGACAAGGAGAACTATATTCAGGTAAGGAGCAGAGAAGCCCGTGGTAGCTCTGGAAGAATAACCACAGAGATCACTTTAAACAAGCAATTCTGACAGTGAATCGTAGTGATGGCCGATTCATGCTGTGGAGAGGCTCTTAGGGACGGGGAAGTTGGTGAGAGTAGGTAGGAAGATAGATGGAACTAAGCACAATCCTGAAAGAAAACCTGTTGGACGCTAGGAAAGACTTGAGTTCAGTTTCAGCATCCACCAGGGCAAAAAAAAACATGCAGCCAGAGCTACAATGGAATCTTTCAGAATAAAGCATTCTCATGTGTTAGCATGGCCCAGTCAAGGTCCAGACCTGAATCTAATCTGGGAAAATGTGTGTTCGCTCCATCCAGTCTACCTGCTCGAGTTATTTTACCAAGACAAATTTTTTCTCATCTCCAGATGTGCAAAGTTGCCAGAGACTTAAGTCCTATTCTGACGGGGTAAGCATTATCTGGGGACCCCATGTAATAAATAAATAATGTACCTGTGTCTGGTTTTTATGTGCCGCATTCGTATGGGATAACCGAAGTCTTAGATTTTTCTGAAATTTACGGACATCTCCCGGAAATTATGTTAATGTGCTGCGCATTGCCTAACATCCATAACAGAAGGCTACAAACAGAAGAAAATTATTCTTACTGCATAGTGCAATGCATGATGTGATCCACCATTTGCATCTGATATTGCTTCTTTTCAGCCTTTGCTCTTTGATGCCATACGCTATGTGCCAATGGGGGTTTGCTAGCTCCTGACCCAAAAGGTTTTCTAAACACTCCAACGTAGCCTCCATTCTTCGCCAAAAGCAGATAAAAATGCGCCCAGGAAACAAAAACTGCCTAATCACATAACAGATCCCACCCATTTCTGTCCAAGTCATAGAGATGCCTATTTGCATTGGAACTATTATCGCAGGATCTTGGAGTTCAGCAAAATATAGTAGGTAATTTGAGGGGGAATTTTTACTTTACAAATTACTGACTTTGAAAATTCGCACCGGATTAACAACACAGACAATTATATGGTACCTAGGTAAAACAAATCCCGTCAGAATTGGACTTTACCTAAAATAACTTTGCAGATGTAGTTGCAGTGAAAGGTCTTTCCACAAGCTATTGCCTCAGGGGGCTGGATGCAGATACAACACTGCACTTTTCATGTTTTAACTTGTTCATAGGTCACCAAACTACATATCATTTTGCACCACACTGTGTTGCTCGATTACATAAAATCCTAGTAAATACGTTGGAGTCTGTTGTTGTAGTAAAAATGTCTTCTGGGCTAAGAGACAAATCTTGCATGAATGATTAATTGTGACATATGTCTCACATTTCACTTTCTTTTGTATCCACCCTTTCATGATTTATGTCAACAAAATTCCTCCTCAAACAAACAAAAAGACAGGGCTGAAAAGAGCCCCAGTCTTGGCGAAGCTGCACTTAGCATAAAATGAAAAGAGTTATGTGCATGACAGAAAGAGAAACTAACAAGGAAAATGATAAACACATCTACCAGTGAAAGCTCTGAATGATGGAACGCATGGAGAGATATTTCATGAACAGACAATAGTCCAATTGAAGCTTGCTTGCTTTCTGTATAACCAGAAAAAACAGCATTTGAGACGTTTTTCAAATGAAAGGATAGATTTTAATGCGGTTTTCTTTCTTTTGTCTCTCTCTTCTTTTTATAGGAATACCAAATTGACATCATCTTCGCCCAGACATGGACAGACAGCCGCCTCAGATATAACAGCACAATGAAAATACTGACTTTGAACAGTAACATGGTTGGACTTATTTGGCTGCCGGACACGATCTTCAGAAATTCCAAGACTGCCGATTCTCATTGGATTACAATGCCTAACCAGCTGCTCAGGATATGGAACGATGGGAAAATACTTTACACCTTAAGGTAAAGAAATAAATTGTTGAAACTCTGCAACAGCTTTTTATAACACTGAATAATTAGTTATGGGGATGGATGGTTCCGGACTTTAAATGGTCAGAATTTAGCACCTTTTCATCATCTTTAATATCGATTGGTCAGGAGGTGCTGAGTGGAGGTTGCTACCCCAGGTCGAACTTTGTATTTACTGCACACCTGCTTGATGGTATGTGGTTAACGTGTTTCTTTTCGACATGTTATGTCTACAGATAACATGTGAACATGTCTAGTAGTGGCGGATGTGTCTGTCTTAGGGTAACCATTCATAAGAAGCGATTTTGACTTCCACCAGTTACTCGACTTGTACCAAGTCATTTGCTTTTTTTAATACAAATGTTTGTCCTTGTCGGTCTGTCTCAAATTCAGTTCAGAAGTCACTAAATATCATATTTTATACCAGATTTATCTGAATTTTTAGCCCAGATAGTTGATCTTAAAAAAGTTCACTGACCTGGTAAAATGGCAGGTAATTTTGATATCCCATTATCCTCTATCTGTCTCTGATGTTGCTCAAAGTTATGAGTCTATGTCGCGTTTATTTGGGCTGAGACCTTGGCCTGGCCCATGCCCAGCTGTGCACCCCTCTGATTAAACAGTGTGTGGATGTAATGAGAGCAGAGCTGATGAGCATTCAGCCACTCTCAAATGCTACAGTTCTGATCCGTTACTGTGTAAATGCCAGGATTTCCATAACAAACCTGTGTCTGTTTCAGACACGGTTGCAGTGATTTAGGACTCTTAGCAATCTCTATATTAGGTAAGAAAGATGACTTGGAAATAATTTAAATATTTTGTGGCATGAATGCTGAAATAAACTAAAAATTATGAAACCCCTTTAAAGATTTTTTTTATTTCAAAAGAAAGATTCATCTATCGGTGGCTAATATTTTATTATGTATTTTGGGGGGTGGGGGAGATTCAATTACAGATAAAAACCAAACATTTACTTTTATTACTTATTAAACAAAGAATAAATAAAAATGTGTATTCTGAGGAACATGTAAGGAGGCTTTACTCCCTAAGAATGTTAGCTACTTTGGTTATAATAACTTGAGTGAGGCTGTTCTTGTGGCCAGTCTGAGGAAAGTTTGCCCCTCTCCTCATTTTGAGATGTTTGAGGAGTTTCCTATATGCATGGCCTGTTTCAAGTCACCCAGCAGCATCTAAGTGAGATCAAGATCAGGTCTTTGACTCATCCCAGAGCTGTTCATTTCCTTATTCTCAGTCAATCTTTGATAAATTTACTGGTATATTTTAGTTAATATTTAAGGGGCCAGTGCTGCCTTATTTTATTTTTTAGAGACATCCCATCTTACTCAAACTTTCTGTGATACATTAGATAACTCATGGTGGATTCTTTGACGTTATGCTGGTCTGGTCCTTCTGCAGCAAATCAGCCAAAAACACGACACTGCTACCTCATGCTTTACAGTTATGAGGTTCCTGTTTAGAGAACTCTAATTGTTAGAGTTCTCTAAACCCCTTCCAAGACTCATTAAGTGCTAGTCTTCTTTCTAAAGCCTTCAAACTGCTTGTTCAATCTGTACTTGATCTTCTGTCTCACTCCAACAATCAGGAGCCTAGAAATGTGTACCGAATTCGGTACTTTCATAGGTACCGACCGAATCCCATCAGTACTACAGAGGAACGAGTCACGTAAAATCAAACAGTACCATGTTTCGGTACCTAAACACATCATTGTAATACTAAGGGAGTGAAAGAGTGGGCGATTCCCAATGCTGGACATGAAGCAGCATTGCACACACAAAATAATAAGGACGTCAGTAGCTGCTGGTCCAGTAAACAATCAAGCATGGCTGACAGAAAGAGCTCATCAGTATGGCTCCACGTTTCAAAACGTGCTGCAATATTTGTGATGCACAGTGCAAGGCCAGCGGCAGGAATACTTCTAATCTGTTATAATGATGCTTGGCTTTTTGACCCACATGCACCAATACTCAGAGGAGACCAGGCCATTTTAAAGTCTTTATTTACAATAAATTAATGAATGATGTTTCCATTCAGTTGGTGGCTTCCCACCTTCTGAATGGAAACTGAACAGGTGAGTAGGTTGGCAACTGGAGTGAAACTGAGTTGTAGAGTAGAGCCTTACTTGATGGTGAAGGATAGAATCGTTGGGGAACTTGGGTCCCGGTGGATTGACTGAAGGAGACCAGATGGCTGGGGCATTGGAGAGCGAACAAATACATGGTAAATGGCTTGTAGCTCTATGGTGCTTTAACAAGTCCGACGACTCCAAAGCGCTTTCCACTACAATCATTCATTCACCCATTCACACACAGATTCACACCCTGACGGTGGTGAGCCATGTTAGTAACCACAGCTGTCTGGGGCAGACTGACAGAGGCTAGGCTTAGGAATTTAGAAATCACAAGGAGCAGGAAGAGCAGCAGCTTGGGTTTACCACAGAGGAAAACACTCAGGCGTCAGAGGTCTGGCTCTTCTGATCTTGCCGGTAATGAACTTGATGAAATGCAGGTGTGGCAGAGCACACCTGCTGCTGTCCACCTTTCAGCTCCATGGCGCTATCTAGTGGATGCTGAAAGGAACAACAACCCAGGACCCAACAACCACCTTCCTGACAATCTGAGGAAACACCTGGTCACTGATGCCAATTTAGCTCATTTCTCGCTATATTTAGCGACTTTTCATTCCCCTCCAGCAACCTTTTTTCCAAAAAAGCGACTAGCATAAAATGTAGCGACTTTCTTCTGTTATTGTTGACTTCTCGCTAAAGCACCAATCTTTTTTCAGCCGTGAAGTTTCATCCCTCAGACCGTCCCAATTAAGATAACGTCATATTATTATTTTAAAAATATGCATATTTCATATTTTCTCCTATTCCCTTTCACTTTTGGGCTTTGTGTATTTACTATTTTACTTTCAATGATAGAAAATAGAACGGGTCACTGATATTGTTTGGGTATAGAAAGGAGTAATATTAGAACAAATGCTTGTTACAACAGCTCACCTGTTTCTTCCACAATAACAGGAGCAATCCCCTCATCACTACTGGCTCTGCTTCTGACACTAAATCACATTTTGAAATAGGATTTGGCCTTTTATCATATCGTTTTATTGTTATCTTAAAACATTCCTTATCGTGATGAGAACTTGGATTTATCTTGACAATGATAAAATCCAACTAGTAGTGCCTGAAACCCCCAAAATAGCCAGTATTGTCAGGATAGTTAGTTTTTTTTCTCCACTGTTGATTTATTGAGAGCATCAGTAAATATCAGTAAATTCAAAAATATAATTAAATTCAGTTACTGTGTGCAGTTTGGTAATAAAAAACACATTTCTTTATGTAACTAGAGTCCTGATGAAGCATATTTAAATTTTGTTTTATATATGTTACATTTTTAAATGTTTTAAGGACAGTATTATTGCTTATCGGGCCATAAATGACATGCAGTCACAGCCACACGATTACCTGAAAAAGACTGCAAGAAGATGTAAATACTCGTTTATCATCACTTTTATCTTTCTCACACATTGCTACAAAATATAAAGATAAAACTTAAAATCCATATCCCTCACCCCTATTTTGAAAATGTTCATAATTCTCAGCACACATGAAATCACCCCTTGTTAGAAAGCCATGTGATAAACTCAGGTCAGTTTGATGAATGTAGAGCTGAATCATCTAACATCTCAAAGCACTATTCATACAAAACAGCACCAAACTCTTCATTATATTATTTCTAATAATCACTCAATGAGTAATCCTACCTGACCTCTCATGACTTGTGGGCTCATAGCTGCTGTATCTTGCTTTTGACTCTGAGGAACTACAGCACAAAAATTCCCAGTTATGTTGTGTTACCTCATATTATTATTTAAACTATATAACATTATATTATGTGCCACAGCATCACAAAATTCAATGACTTGGTACGTAACTTGTACGGTGGTTTGCAGGCAAAGTTCCACATCTTCCCTTACCCATTTCATCACCAGGCCTCAACGCTTGCTGATTTTAAATCTCTTCTTAAAACACATTTATATTCACTAGCATTTAACACAGTGTGAGAGTTTTTCTCTATTTTTTCTTAATTTGTACAGTGTTTGTATTGAATCTGTTTTTCTTTCTGTGTGCAGCACTTTGGCCAGTGGCGGTTGTTCTTAAATGTGCTACATAAATAAATTTGATTTGATTTGATCATTTGACGTTTTAAACCACAAACTCATTTTATTGAAAAGCTGTTAATTTTGTGCATTTAGCAGCGGCTATCCTCTTTAATTCCAGCTTTCTCCGCACCACCCTGCTCTTTCCACTCTCCATCTTTCAATCACCAGACCGAGAGCACTGACGTGTTACGTCAGGTGCGTAAAAAAAAAAGGAGCTGCCAAGAAGCAGCGTTGCGTTCATGATCCACTCTACAGTGTCATGACTGAACAGCACCCCATACCCCTTGTGATATATTTTGATGCTAAGTCATTCAGGGACTAAGAAGTATTTTAAAGTCTATTCTCTGAGATACAGGGAGCCAGTGTAAGGCAGTGTATTACCACATGAACACACAAAAGTACCAAAAATAGATACCATTGAGTATCGGAACCGATTCCCAGGTACCGGGTATCTGCATTTTATCGGTTCAAATATGAAAGGTACTCATCCCTACAGGAGCACATCGGACTAAATGTCTTCGATTCATACTGAACAAAGTTCCTTCAAAAGGCTTAGTAACAATATTTGTATGTAAATATGGGAGTGTCCTAATTTTTTCCTCGCCAGAAGCTGCATTTTGGTTAGGTTTTACAGAGAATTTAAAAAATCTATATATATATATATTCTTCCGTTTTTATTGTTTACTTGAACTTTGTTCAAATTGTTAAAGAAATGATTTTACTGCTTTAAATCTTTTTTAGAGTAGAACATATGTGGTGTTTCTACATTTCGTACAGTTAAAAATCACACAATACCTTGAAAAGTAAATCCAAAAATGAGTATGACCTTTGTACAATTACTTCAAATGCAAATGTTTCCAATCTCTGTGACCTATGTGCTTAGTGTCTGTAATCATGTAATTATCTTCTAACAAGGTCAGTAATGATCAACCAATCAGTTTAGATTAAATTTAGTTGGTCTGGTTCACTAAAATGCATGCAGAATCTTTAATGACACACATATTTCAAAACAGACACGCAGCCACAGCAGTTCCCAAGTAATTATCTCTTGTCATCACCTTATGCTGGTGCAAATTGGCAGCTTGAGCGTTAAGATGTATTTTGCAATCACCCCCAAGGACTTCTGCAGACATTTTGGAACTGTCATCCTCCACAGTCTCAATGTCTCTTTCAAGAACAACAAAAAAAAATTCTTATATCTTCCTTCTCTGTGGTTTCCCTGTGCAGACAGTAAAAAAGTTTTAAATCAAAGTTATTTGCAAGGAATGTTGTTTATAAATAGCAAATAACTTTTCACCCTGCTTTTTTCATGTTAAGCCTATCAATAAAATGCTTTGTTTCGATATATGAGGGCATAAGAACAGTTACGCAAACAGGAAGACGTATATACAATTTGACTAGTAACAACCGTGCAAACTTTGACGAGTAATATCCTCTGTGGACGAGAGAAAAAGAACTGAAATCATGATTGGTGTTAATTGTGCACTGGCTTGCCTGGAGTAAACAGAGATGACATCTTCCGATATCCGTGGCTCTTACTGTATTGTTCAAATTCTCTACTTTAATGAGGTCGAAAGATCATGTCAGAATTCCTGAGAACACATTTGTTGCTAGACGCTCCTCCAACCCCCACCCCTTCTCCATCCTCCCTTAGTATGCACACCTATCTGCCCCATCCAAAGCAGTAGATTTGTTGCTTTTACCTTGCACCCTTTTAGACAAATTGGAGAAAGCCATATTGGGAAAGTAAAGCTCAGGCTTGGGAGGACATCCGGTATGGCGGAGAAGCAAGCGGCAGAGTAATTTGTGAGGCTTCTCCGCCTCAACAATTACACTAGCTTTGGAAAAGTAAGTTGGAAAACAGAGAAGGCGAGGGAGGAACAAAAGGAAAACCGAGGGAAAATCACAGCAAAATGAGGAGACAAGTGACTTAAAAATACAGAGTCGGGCAGAGGAGCTAGCGAAGCAAGGAAGCTATCAACATGGAAGCTATCCACGCTAACACAATCGGTGAAATCAAGGTGGTCAGGGCCGATGTGAAGAAAGAGCTAGCTGAAAACATTGGACAACTAAAGACTGAGCTTACCACCTTTAGAGGAGAAGTTAGTCAAAAGCTAAACACAATTACTAGTGAGCTAAAGGAAATAACAGACCGATGTGAGCAGGCGGAGCAGAGAGTAGCAGACATGGAAGAGTGGAGCATTGAAGCAAAGGAGTTGCTGCTCCAATCACTGGAGCTTAGGAACCATCTGCAAACCGTTTGGGGGAACAACATACGGATCCATGACATTCCATAGGGAGCAGAGTGTGATAATATTCAAGATTTCATCACAAACGTTTTGAAAACTCACGATAGATAGGTTATTATTTAATTTTTGGAGTATAAAATCAAGGCGTGGATACTCCATACTGCCTGGAAGGAAAAACAAATCCTCCACAGCATGTTTTCTCTGAACAGGACTACCCGTCTGAAACAATCACACAAAGGAAGGCATACTTCACCTTTAGAAAATATTAAAAGAAAAGGCACTCCACTTACAGACCCTTCACCCGCCAAACTTAGACAAAATAAACATATTTAGATACTTTGTTATAGATATTGCCTTTTTTAAATCTATATAAATTCAAGTGTGAATAAACAGGAAAAGTATAATAAAATAAAATAAAGTTGTAGATGCAGCTCACTGGCGGGTTGTGCTGTTTTTAGAACAGGCTCGTGGGCACCACATGTGGTCCTCGGGGGCTACTTGGTGCCCGTAGGCACCATGTGGGTGACCCCTGCCTTAGGAAGTTGCAAGAGGAGCAACACCCCGAAAACGGGACAAAAGGCTGAGAGGGACAGGCTGAAGGAGTTTAAGCTCTTTCTTAACGACATGAGAACTTTTCCGTAAAACTATGGGACGGCCATAGTCCCTAAGTAAAATGTCAACTCTGAAGTTATAGTGATTCTTCCTATTATGAACATGTAACCACCTAAAACCTGCCACAAGGAGAACTGTTCTTTTATTCTACAATGTGCAATGCTCCACGTTTGTCCCGTTGGACACGGCAATCTGCACCAAGGGGGGACCCTTCTGGCCCGGAGGTCTCCACCCCCAACACTGAAGTTAAATGTATAATTCACAAATGGAAATTCATTCTCATGTTCTTGGGTAAAATTTGTGTTTGTTTACAGACAGACATTTTTTGTTGTTGTTCAGGTCATCACAGAAATATGGTTCAGTATGAAGAATATACTGTAGTCATGCTTAACGTGAATGGGTTACGTAATCAAGAGTAAAAAAGACAATAAGTAAACAAAAATGAGAGAAGAGAGATATATTTTTTGCAAGAAACACACCTTTCTAAATATGAGTGCAAAAAATTTGGTAAATCAGGAATTAGAAATGCATGCGTCTCTTATTTTGAAAACCAAAGCAAGAGAGGATTCGGAACCATAATATCAGATTGAGTACATTTTCAGTTTACATGACAAATTGCAGATAAAGATGGACAGTACCTGTTGATTAAGGGTTTTGTTGATTATAATGAGGTTACATTACTGAATGTGTATAGGCCACCTGGTCGTGACAAACAATTAATAAAAAACATTTTTAATTTAATATCAGAGGAGGCCTCAGCGGTCCTAGTATGGGTGACTGGAATGTCTATTTAGACCCTTCATTAGACTCCACAAATCAAACTAAAAGGATACAGTCAGAAACATTTTATATCAGGAAACTATTGAAAGAAATATGTATGTTTGCCATTTGGAGAGAGGTACCGCCACACGAAAAAGATTTTACTTTCTTCTTATCACCATTCAGAAGGTGTGACATTGGAATAAAAGACATATCTGATCACGCAGGGGTGTATTTAACAATTCAATTAAATAGCAAACGAAAAGACACTTTATGGAGACTCAACACTTGTTTTCTTAACAATACTAATTTCAAAACCTTTATAGAAAAAGAATTTAAGGAATATATGACCAACAATAATAATGGAGAGGTGACCCCTAGCATGCTGTGGGATGTGGGAAAGGCTGTCCTTAGGGGCAAGATTATTATGTGGTTACCGCTGAGGAAAAGAGAAGGGGAGAAATTAATTAAAGGCCTGACAGAAAGACTTCAATCCTTAGAGAACATACACATGGTCTGCAGCGATATTAATATCCTACACCAAATAGAGAAAAACAAGCCATGATTTAAATAATATATATGAGAAACGAATGGCCAGAAATCCAAATTTCTGGCCTCTTTAGACTTACCCTCTAACGGAACAGGACAAAACAAAAAATTAACCCAAGAAATACCAGAAATTTAAACAAATAAAGCAATAAAATGCATTAATCGCCAGGCACTGATGATTACCCATCAGAGTGGTATAAGCATTTTAGAGTGATCCTTGTACCACATGTTTTCAGTCATCACTGAACCTGGTAAAGATAAGATCCAATGTCCTTCATATCAATCTGTTTTGAACATAGATTATAGATTATTTGCAACAATCCTAGCAAAGAGATTGGAAAATATTATACCAGACTTAATAGGTGCAGAGCAAACAGGTTTTGTGAAAGGACGCCAGACACAGGATAATACTAGGCATACACTATATATTACTAGTCATACAAGGGAAACTGATTGCCAGTCAGTAATAACTAGTCTAGACGCCAAAAAGGCATTTGATTCAGGCCCATGGGAATATCTCTATCTCATTCTACAGAGGTATGATTTCAATAATTAGGTTGTGGATTATCTCAAATCTTTATATAAGTCACCAACAGCAAGAATAAAAGTAAACGGTTACCTGTCTAAGACCATTGAGTTACAATGAGGATGTAGCCAAGGATGTCCCCTTAGTCTCATCCTTTTTGGCCTTTTTATAGAACCCCTCACACAGGCTATCAGGGAGGACAAAGATAAATTCAATGTTGGAGAACTATATAAGATATGTGCATATATATATGGCATCCATTTAACACTGACTGGGCCAAATAAATCTCTTTGTAAATTACTCGACCTACTAAAAATGTTCGGCTCATACTCGGCCTATAAATTAAATAAAACACAAACTCTTACCTTTAACTATCAACCGTTGGACACTATTCGTAACTTGAGTCAATTTAAATGGAAGGACCCAGTTATTAAATACCTAGCAGTAAACATACCCAAGAATTTAACAAAGATTTATGATCATAACTATTTGCCCTTGACAACCAAAATTAAAAATGACTTAAACCGCTGGTCATTGATTCCCATGAATCTGTATAATTTTGGAAGATCCTTACACAAATAAGAATGATCTTTTATTTTCAACAATATGATTCTTCATGTTTTTCGCAAACTTAAATTTTCCAAAACAGCTTTGAAGAAAGAAAAGTGTAAGACTTCTTGAATGCTGAGATTCCAGACTCATTATGATAGCTGTTATCAGTAAAAGTGACGGTAATATTACTGAAAGAAAACAACCGATGTATTCCAGGCGGGCATAAATAAATTACCACTAACAATAAGGAGCGGGATTGAAAGGGTCATACTGTATTTCATTATAGCTGTGATTTTCAAGTCTAAATACTTTTTCTTTTTTAAGACAAAATACAGCAGACATCAAAATATGTGAGCATCTCTATTTTATCTGATTAACCGCACCCGCTGGAATCACAAAATCTGTCAGTCACTAATAATGGGTTATAAAGCTAGAACACTGCAAATATGCAGCAACAGGGCTTGTTATCCCTCTCCTTGTCTCTGTATGTGTTCCACTCAAAGATATACATTTTCACTATTGCCTCCTGAGGGAAGCTATGCAGTTTTATACTCAGAGGAGGAAACTAAAAAAGAAAGAAAGAATAAAGTGGTTTCACACAAGAATATGAATGTGATTTTTGTATCTTTGATTATTCCTTATTCTATGTTTTTTAAACAAGCTTTGTTGTTGTTGTTTTTCTTCTTGTGTTCATGATCTGACCCATGGTTTTTCTTAGCTGCTGTGTTTGAGCAGATAAAGACTGACCTTATTGACCCTGCCAGCTTCCAATGTGAAAATCAGGGCTGGACACAGACATCTACAGAGATTCTTATCAGACCCTAGTGGGCGGGTACAGATGACAACAATTTCATTAGACAGACTTTGCAATCAAGGTAACAAGAAGGTATAAATTGGGTATTACTCATACAGCCAGAGAGAAACTCAAACCCCTTAGCACCTTCTATGCCCCCCCCCAAGACACGTCAAAACAGCAACAAATACGTCATATTGTTGAATAATAGTATGCACTGACATGTCCCAAGCTCTTATTATGCAGTGAGAGAGAAAGTAGCTGAAGCCCTTACACAGTACAGTCAATATAATGCTTGATAAACAAGCTCGCTGTCAGACTGTAAGACTGCGGAGGCAAAGGGAAAAAACTACTACCTGGACGAAAAACACTGAATTCCTTCAAACAAACACCACCAATAGAGAGCACCTTGTCTCTGCTCCAATCAATTACATCCCACTGGACATTATTGGGCAAAGGAAGAGTTCAAAAGGTTTTTGTTTTGTTTTCTGTTCACCTCTACAATGGCAAAATCAAAGAAATTGGTACGCAGTTCAGGTTTCTGTTTTACCTCAATGCAGCTACTTTAGCCTACTTTTTCCTACACGTATTGCCTCATAAACTATTGTCACACATGCACATCAAACTATTACATAGTCAAGTTGGTGTATAAAACTTTTCCCTCTTGATGCAAATTCAACGACAAATGATGTACCAAGGATCACATTGGAGGCAAATCAAGTGGTCAATGATGCAATATTTAGCTAATTAACACACAAAAATTTAATCTACTGCATCTGCTGTATTTAAATTCAAAATCTCTACTTCATATAAATCAGTTTGACACAGACAGACAGACAGACAGACAGACAGATAGTAGGAACAATATAAAGGGCACGGTAACTTTTCACATAATGTTGAATTTAAAATGTGGGATTTGCTTGTTGGTCTCATTATGAGTGACCATGTATGGTTCATACAATGTTTTTCTTTGATAAAGTACTTATAGATGTACAGTCATGTTACACCAATTCACCACCAATAATCACACTCGGGGTTATTTCTACATGCTGTGAGGGTGAGATGGATGGCTTTCAGCTTGTTCAATTTCCAATCTTAACATTAATCTTCACCCTGAAGCCTATTCCCTGCACAGCCAACAACCTTTATTACCTTTGTTATATATTAAGTACATTTAAAGAAAAGTTTATAATCAACTGAAATACTACTTTCCCTGTTTTTCTCATTTTAGGTTGACCATAAATGCTGAGTGCCAGCTGCAGCTACACAACTTTCCAATGGATGAGCACTCATGCCCGCTGATCTTCTCCAGCTGTGAGTACCCCTTGTTGTGTGGAGTGCTTCAGCAAATCCTTTCTGGTTCAAAATCAGAGCCATCTTTATTCGGCCATGATTGTGTCTTATCAAGGAATTTCACTTTGTTCATAGGTCTCACAGCACACAGCCTTTAAGTATAAATATATAAACAGTATGTTTTTTTTTCATATATAAAGAAAAGAAAAAATTTGAAACTGTACAAAGGGTCGTGTTTATATATGCCGACACAATTTCACGGAATGTAGGAGCCTCCTTGCTTCTTTAAAACTTCGAGAAAGCAGATGCTTTTACCCACCTGGCAGAAAAAGATAGATCATTGCGCTGCCAGCCACTATGGAGATGTTGGGCATTTAAGACAGCTGTGCCAGTTAAAAGTGTCATAAACTCACATGGCCATCAATAGCTACGTTTACATGGACAAAAGTAATCGGCCCATCGGAATAAAAATGCATTACGTAAACCCGGCAATCGGAATATGATGATCGGAATGAAATTGTATTCCGAATGAGATGGTGGTTTATGCCGATGGAGAATCCGATCAGCGTGCATGTAAATGCTTGTCAGGATCAAGTTATTCTGAATGTGGCAAACTGAGCCAATTGTGCATGTGCGCCCAACATAAGCGTGACGTATTTCCATGTTGGTTAGTGCCGGAAATACGTCGGGAAGCAAAACTGTCAGGGCTCCTGATACAACCTTTCTGTTTGAAAAAATAAAAGAGCTAAAAAATTTTGCTTACACCTAAACGTTTCAACAATAATTAGAACCTGATGCAAGTCCATCCTGGGTGCTCGGAAGACAAACAAACTGGTATAATACAGCTTTGTTTGCTATTTTCTGTTGTTTAGCAAAGATGGTAGTTCTTCTTCTTCTGTGTTTTTTTAGGGGAATTTGATAACTGTGCATGTCAGGTGTATGTACACACAAATTAGAATCTGATTAATTGATTGTGTGTCTATATAAACTGTACAATCCGATTATTTAATCCAAATACATTTTAATCCAATCGGGAAATTTTGTGCATGTAAACATAGCTACCGTCAATGCTTTGGCATTACCTTCCAGGCTTTTAATGATTACTTTAACCTCTTTATTTTGAGGTGGAATGATAATAACACAAATATTGGTAATGATTGATCAGCAGACATACATAGTGTTGTACCATCTGCTGGCAGTACATCCGAACTATCAGAAAGCAAGATGGCAACAATTGATACAGCTACTGTAATAGCCAGTAGGCCATCCTACAATGCCTCGCAGTAAAGAGAGAGCTTGGTGTGGTCAAATATCAACCTGGTCTACAGTGTTTGAGGTACTTCCTCTTTCTTTTTGTACCTCCGCTGGACATTTCTGAGTCTCTCGGCTCCATTGTTTCTCCTTGTTTGCACATTGCACGCATGCAGAGTATCATACTTCTGGTCACTTGGTGTTGTTATGAACCATTACACGATGAAGTTGGTGTATAAAACTTATACCTCAAACCATGTCACAGTAGGACTATACGATTTTTCAATAACAATATATATCGATCGACAGACGTATATCGATGATAGAAAAAAAGGGTAAATAAAAAGTTCAATAGAATAACAGTTTTCATTCCTTTTGCATTCTAGCCATGTAGATTAATATTGTGCTGGCATAGCTTCTGTTCAACCTCTACACTGCAGACATCTCTATCAACATCTTTGTTGACTCTGCCATAGTCGGTCTCATTACAGATAGGGATGAGTCAGAGTACAGACAATGGCTAGAAGTCTTTGTAGACTTGTCCCAGAAGAAAACAAAGGAACTGGTGGTGAACTTTCGCAGGTGTAGACCCACCTCATTGATAACGGTGAACATCCAGGGAACTACTGTTGAGATAGTGGGTACTTATGTTTTCGCTCATACAGTGTGTGGTGTCAACAGCATCACAACACACCACTCACAAACAGATTTCACTCAGGATCATTCAGATGTCTTGCGAAACCTCTCAAGATCAAAGGTGAGTTGAGAGTAAATAAACATGGTCGATAAAAAAGAATAATGGCAATAGTTTGTTGACTGATTTTAATGGAGAAAAAACATAAAAAGAAGGCGTTGGTTAAAGGAGTAGACAATGCGACCGGGGGCTCTATGTTTGCTGCACTATTTTATGTTTTTTCTCTGTCTGGGTTTCCTTCACCTCGCTTTCTGATTGGCTACACGTCATGTTCAACATTCTACTTGCTCGTTTGTCTTCGGGGAAGACCAGGCCAATCAATCCAACATGTTGAATATAGTATATCCACGATTTGAGGTCAGAGCAGACCCAACATTCTACCTAGCAGACCAGACATGTCAGAAGAGGAAGTTCCAGGCAAAATTGGGTCCGATTATCCTGCCGTGTGAACCAGCCTTAGGAGACTGACTTTATTTCTTTGTTTTATCGGTGGGCAACGTGGGCCTGTTCATAACCGTGGGCTCAGGGCGACCGCACCCTCTGCCCCCCTGCCACCCCTGCCCCCCCTGTCACCCCTGCTTGCTCCACTACAGATGGTCAAACTTGGAAGTTATGGCAGCTGTTGTTTGTGATGGCACCTAAAATTGTTACACCTTTGTGTGTTGTTAGCCATTTTGTGTGGGAATGAATTTACCGGTATTATGATTTAAATCTCTTAATTATATATTTTTTTTTTACAAAAAATACAGAATTTCATTTTAGAAAATGTATTAAAAGGTCTTTTCTTCAGTTTTCTTGTTTCTTGATATCACCTGAATTTTTAAAAATTATTAAAATCGTTTTCAATAAAATTTTTATATGTTTGAAAACCCAATTTTCTGAGCTTTTCTCCTTTTAAATTTTTCCTAATTTTATGATTGTAATAATTGTAATTATTTACACTACTGACTTGTTCTGTTAGTTTCTGCCACGTGTTGCTCACAAGCAACGTTTTAAAGACTTTCAGCCCATCAGACAGGTCCTGCAACAATCCTAGTGCTACTTTGAGCAATGGAACATTAGGATTAAAATGAAGCTCGAGGTGTGGATAATGTAACATCTTCTGTTGCTCTATAGTAGCATCAGAGAGTCATTTTTTTGTAGTTGCGCCCCATGCAGCCTATTAGGGTTTAAAATCTGCTTGCTGGACCACCTTCTCTGTGAAACCATCCCGCTGTGATCCATTAGATATATTTCCTTACCAAAGAACAGTCCACATGTTTCCATGGCAATGTCTCTCTTTCATTTTAAAAAGTACGATTTATTTGTCTTCAGAGTCATTACACCTATTTGGGGTCTGGAGCAATCAGAACACCACACAGATTGTAATTTAGATACAGAAGTAGCTATAAAAGATGAAAACATGTTTTAAAATCTTATTTAAAGCCTGGTTAATATAAGTAGGTATATTATGAAAACTAATTTAATTCATGTTTTATAAAATGAGCTAATATCTAACCTCAACACCTTTATTAATAAAGAAAAATAACAATTGCATTACCTGCATACATTTGACAAACATTAAAGGTGCATAGTGTAAATTTAAAAGTTTAATTTTATTTAATTTCTACTTCAGCACTGGCTCCCCCTAGGGCTGGGCATACTCAGCCGACTGTCCCTCACCCTAATGACCCAGGACTGCCATGCCAGGTTCGGTATGAACCGCATTCCCACCACTGTGGATGACTCTACAGTGGTGGGGCTCATCAGAGACAACAACGAACTGGCCTACAGGGAGGAGGTAAAACACCTGGTGGACTGGTGTGACAAAAACAATCAGATCCAAATGTCAACAAAACAAAGGAGATTGTCGTTGACTTCAGGAAAAATCAGCCAAGTCACACACTGATGCTGATGTGGAGCAAGTCAGCAGCATCAAATTCTTGGAGGTGCAGATCATAGACACATTGATCTGGTCCCTCAACATCTCTGCTCTTGTGAAGAGAACACAGCAGCATCTGCACTTTCTGCATCAAATGAGAGGAGCAAACCTTCCCCTCCCATCCTCACTACTTTCCACAGTGGGACTATAGACCCATTTACTGTTTGTAAACTAAAGTGTGGTACCAGAACAATGGCACTGGCCCAGTGTTATCAAGTTACGTCAGTGCATTATCCATGAAAGATTGTGAAGCTTTCTTTAAAAATTTTGACAAATGGAAACCAGCTTCCAGATCCGTGAACAGTTACTGAATGGAAGCATGACAAGTGGCCCAATATTCAGTGGCCTGATATTTATTTTGTGGAAAAACCTAGAGAGGAGCTACAAGCATATAAATCACTTGATACGTATGACTACATCATTTCCGGACATGTACAGCAGGTGACATTCCATGACTTTGACTCCAGTTTTGTGACCTAATGTCTGAAATCCTCTCCAACCAAAGGCAAGGGCAAAAGACTACGATGTACAAGGATTGGGTCATCATCAGGGGTTTCTTGGGAAATCAAAGAGTAGACAGATAACCTTACCTGATATAAAATGAGCACCGCAGACACTTGCATTTCTGACTGTCTTCATTCCAATCCACCCGCATGATACCGTGAAGCCAATGCCGCTTCAGTACCTCTGAAATGGTTGATTACTCCTTGGAATGCGACAGAACTCAATTCCTTTATCAGAATATCGGTTCGTACAACCATAAACGCAACAACCTGACATAATAATGCCAGAGGTGATAATTGTTTGCTGTTTAATTTAGTCCTGCTTCCTCCTATGTTGGACAAACAATGGGTATCCATTATCTGTAGGCTAGTCCTCTGTTGCTGTGATACACACGCAACTTACTGATGATGTAGACTGTAAATGGGTATCTAGAGAACCATTTACAGCCTGCGACCAGCTGTATCACTGTCTGGTCTGGGGTCTGCAATGCCTCAGACTGGAAATGTGTAGAGAGAGTGGTGAGGGCAGCGGAGAGAATCATTGGGACAACGTTTCCCTTCATCCATGACACTGCTCGCAGATGTTGCCTGACCAGGGCTCAGGCAACCATAAAAGACCTCTTGTAGGGGGGTCAGTAGATTCAAATGCATAACCACCAGATTCCACAACATCTTCATTCTGCATGTCATAAGACTGCAAAACTCCCAATGATCCCATCCTCCCATACGTACAAAAGAGGTCACTTTACATGGACACTGTGAACTCAATTACACTGAGTATATGTATTATCATACTATCATGTTCAATGTTGAAATACATTCTGCTGCTACATATACTTGCACTATTCATATTGTCTTACACATGACATTTCTGTACATATAAAACGTCTTTTTTTGGTTTGATGCTACATTCCTGACAAACGTCACCATATTTTTATTAGTTTCAAAATGTATAATCATATGGTCCATTGATTTTTGCAATACAGTACATCCTGTTGCTACATATACTTGTACTATTTATATTGTCTTACAGATAACTTTCCTGTAAATATAAAATGTGTTTTTGATTTGCTGCTATATTCCAGACAAATACTTATATTTATAATGTCTGTCTTTTGTCTTCTGTTTTTTTTTTTTTTGGAGCTTTGCAACAAATCTTTGCTCACATGTACAATGTGAATGCTCAGTTTAATGGCAATAGAGTCTGTTTTCTATCTTCAGTTTTCGAACAGAGAACTAAAGGTTTGGTGTCAAACCTGAAAATTTCGTCCACCTCAACAAAAACCTTATTTCCACCCAATAAAAGGTAACCCTAGAGCACTGGGGTGCAGCCATCACGTTTCAATGTGGATTTGGTACTTTTCTGGTTATGTTTAGTGTTTCTTTAGAATTTGTTGCCCAAAAGATTAAGTTTGGCTCCATCAGGCCATAAGTATCGCCATAGACATTCTATCACCTATAGTTTTTTTGTTTGTTTTGTTTTAGATTTTAGGCCTGCGCGTTTTCTTTCGAGAAACAAATCTTAGATATTGCAACCCTACTCATTTTTACAGAAATACGAAGAATGCAGGAGGTTGTTGTCACATGTAAAATACTACCAGTAGTTACTAGAAACGCCTGCAGCTCCTTTAGTGCTGCTGTCACACTTTTTGCAACCCCCCGAGCAGTTTCTGTCAGACTATGGAGAACTATTTTTATTCTGGGGAATGTCACTATTTTCCTATATTTCCTCCAAACACTGGAGACTGTCTTTATTGGGCCATAGTATTGTAACGTTCTGTTGTGGTTTAGGTTATTTTCAGTTAGTCAACTTTTCTGTTTTAGGATTTATTTCTTTGTTGTGCTGTTTTTGATTTGTGCTTAGTCTGTTTTTAGTCATCTAGTCTTGGTTATTATTTATGTCAGCTCCTGTCCATTAGTCTTGGTCTTACTTTCTTAGGGTTTTTCTTTATTAGTCTGTATGTTCCTCCTATTGCTTTCACCTGTTTTGGTTAATTGGTCCCGCCCTGCTCACCTGTTCCATCCTCCTATTTAAGCCTGCCTTAGTTGTTTGTGTGTTGCCAGAACGTCTTGTGTTTATCCCTCTCGCCAGCCTGCGGTAAGCTCTTTCCAGCCCCTGATTATTTTTGTATTCAACCTGCCTGTCTGTCAGTCCGTGCCTGTTCTGTTTTTTGCCTTCCAGTTTTTTGAGTCTGCCTTTTGCCACCTGGATTTTGTTAATAAACCCCTTTTTTAAGCTCCAGCTCTGTGTCCGGCTTACTTTTGGGTTCTTTCATCACAAAACATTACAAGTATGAATATATATAATGCTTTTGTACCCTTCTTCTAACAGATTAAAAAAAAGTTAGATAATTTTGACCCTGTGTAATGTCACTGTAAACTATGGCCTTAGATCTCCAGGATTACTGAACTTTAGATGAGGACCAATTAACACTGAATACAGGAATTTTAAATGAGTTTTAACAAAGTACTAATTTTAGAGAGTGTGCATTTATGCAGCAGGTTATTCCAGATTTTTAACCCCCACCCCCACCTTTACAGATTTGTTTGCTGTTTAGTTGAATTGTACAAGATAAATGCCTCACTGGTAGAAAAGGTTTCGTAATAACTTTTCTGGGTGTTTTTTTTTTTTTTTGGGTCTCAAAAATGTGAAATGTTAACAGGGTCAAGCACGTTTGAGTGCTAGTGTGCAGTTAAGTTTATGCTCTGTGTCTGACCCAGTTTCAGGAAAATTAGTCACTTTCTGAAACCGTCGCCACTAATTGTGATAATGTCAAATCTCTTTGCCATCTCTGATTTTACAGGATTATACTCAACAAGACTATACATGTGAATGTAACATTTGGTTTACTCATTACCCTTCCTGATGGTTATGTAGCTTTAAAATTTTGCTTAGAAATCATAATTCTTCCCACAAATTTACCAATAGGGCTTTCTGTGGGGAGTGGTGGCCTTGTGGTTAGAGCGGTGTGTGTGCGCTCTGAGAAGGCTGCAAGTACTGATTCAAAACCCGCAGACCACTATGGGTCCCAGAGCAAGACCCTTAATTGCTTCTCAGGTTGCTCCCCAGGTGCTGTGAAAAAAGGGAGCTGCCCACTGTTCCTTAATGGATGGGTTAAATACTTTCTTTCTGCAAATTACCTGCTCAATATTCAGAACAACTATCACGTGAGTGTAGCAATGAGCTAATTAAAAAGTTTCTCTCATTATTATTAACTGGTCGTAGATTGTATTTGATTTCATGAATTGAACAATATTAAACGTGAATTCATTGAGCCCGTCCGTCCATCTTCTTCTGCTTATCCGGGGTCGGGTCGCGGGGGTAGCAGCTTCAGTAGGGAGGCCCAGACGTCCCTCTCCCCAGCCACTTGGGCCAGCTCCTCAGGAGGAATCCCAAGGCGTTCCCAGGCCAGCTGGGAGACATAGTCTCTCCAGCGTGTCCCATGAAAATATTCATGTTGCTGTTAATTTAAAAGCGATTACATTACATTTCTATCAAGCAGCATTATAATTTAGTTAGTGTTTCTACTAGAGATGCTGATGTCCCTGCTAAAGGCAGGGCACAAATTTGGCAAGCACAGCAGAAATCATTAACCCATCATTAACCTGACATGATCAATTGTAAAAACACTCCAAGGCTCGGTTTGCATTGTGTGAAGGTTAAGCCCCTCATCAAGACTGATTCACTACAATACTGAACCAAAGCTTTCGTTTAATTTGCTTTTCTTCTCCTTTTGTCTTCATTCCAGGCTGGTTTCTCATTAGCAAGCCTCCAGCTTAAGTTAAATGTATCTCAGGTTCTATGTGCATGGGGTATCAGTCATTAGGATGTGCCATGTTGTGCCAAGGGTCACATACACACATGCTCTCGTTTAATTCCAGACGGATACTCACAAGATGAGATGATTTACAAATGGAGGAAGAACTCTGTGGAAGCGGCTGACCAGAAATCCTGGCGCCTGTACCAGTTTGATTTCATGGGCCTGAGAAACACCACAGGCATAATAAAGACGACAGCAGGTAAAGTCCAACAAATTATCCTTCACTTACAACACTTTTGGCTATGGCAAATGTATATGGGTTTTGTAAAATTTAATATATATATGTATACATATTTATTTATTTATATATATATATATATATATATATATATATATATATATATATATATATATATATATATATATATATATATGTATGTCTATGTTCAGATAACTTCAAATGTTCCATCAGATTATTTTCATGCAAAGTTTAAAATTCTCACAATTGGGGCATGCTGGTGGCACAGCGGGTAGTGCGACCCATGTACAGAGGCTTTAGTCCTTGATGCAGTCGACCCGGGTTTGACTCCGACCAGTGGTCCTCTGCCGCGTGACTCACCCCCCTTCCTGTCAGCCTACTGTGTTAAAAAGTGAGCCACTGGAGCGGTGAAAAAGCTAAAAAAAATGCTCACAATTATTCTTTTTTTCTAAATCAGTTCTTTAACTATTTAAAGATTTTAATAGGGGATTTGCTTCTGCCCCTCTAAATCCTGTGTTTGATCCAGAAACTGATCCAGAAACGTCCAGACACACTTGAACCCCTGTCGCGTTTCTGGGTTTAGTTTGTACATAGGAAGGCACGATGCCAAAGGGAACTAATGGTCTGGAATCGCCTGATCATGCAATTAACTCTAGCAAACTGAAGTTGTTCACCAGATAAGACAGGATAGTAATTATTTGACCACTAGAGGGCTTCAGTGTAAAAAAAGAAATGATATGGTGAGATCACCGCACCCCGAGGCAACTGAACCCTGTCAATTACAAATACCTGATCCTGATAGACATGCATATCTAGAATAGGCATGGATCATAAGTGACACACATACATCAAGGATGTATGTGTGTCACTGAGGCTTGATGTTCCACAGAATCAATTTTCAGTTCCTCACGCTTAGCCCCATGTACCCCTATATTTCAATTTGTCAGCACACAAGGCAGAATAGGAAACAATGTAACAGCAATGTTAGGTTCTGATCAAATAATTCACCAGATACTTTTCTGTAAGAGGGATGCACATCTGGCTGCAACACCACACAGCTCAAATTCTGCATGAAGAAAAAGATGCATCAACCTGCAAGTTCAAATTTACAATTGTGAAAATGACAACAACAGCTTGTGGAAGAGAAAGTACAAGATTTATTCATGTGTCTTTAGAAAACAGCTGACAGTTCACTCCTAGTTTTGCCCTGTGTTGAGTTGATTTGAGTAGTTTAATCACAGGGGGATAATGAGCCTAAAAACTCATGATTATTGCTAACTTAGCCTTCCTTACATATTATAATATAATCCCATTCCTTCATGTTGCAGTTTACAGGCTGGTCCTCAGCAACATGTTTTTAATGTTGAATATAACTATTCAGTGCTGTGTTTATTTTAGCTCTCAAGGCTCTGAGTGTAAATAAAACATTTACTGGAAGATTCACAGATAAAAAGGCCTGCCAACCTTGTACATTTACAATTTGGAAAATGGACTGGGTGAGCTGCAGGGTTAGCCTGGGCGTGGCTCTCTCATATTAATTCAATACAGTTAATTTATCCAACAGAAGGAATATCCTATCTGGTCGTTTTGTAGAGTAAACCAGTCCTGTAAATACACCCACCATTAAATAATTTAAAAAGTAAATAAAATATGTAGCTTGTTTCTATTGACATCCATAGATTCTATTCAGTTTGTTATGTTCAACTTGAAGTATTTGCAGGAACTTATTGGTTCTTTTAAAGAAGCTTATCACAAATAATAAGGAAAGTTGTGTTTGGTCGATTATTGAGAAGATTTAGTTTGTCATGGGTGCAACCCTCATACTCAACACTGCTGCCCAAACCTCAAAACCATTTACCTTACAAATACGGTACCAATTCATGCACAATTAACAGACTCTCTCATGGTATGATTTTCATTTCATGCAAAGATTGTTGCAATCAAGAAATATTCAACCAAACACAAATTTAATTTATTTTTGTCCTAAATTTTGTTGTTTTGAAAGGAGACATCAGATTTTTATTTGCCAATTCTGATACTATTTTGTGTTTTTAAACACAGGTGACTATGTGGTGATGACTGTATATTTTGACTTGAGCAGAAGAATGGGCTACTTTACCATCCAGACTTACATCCCCTGCATACTCACCGTGGTTCTCTCCTGGGTGTCCTTCTGGATCAAAAAGGATGCCACTCCAGCCAGAACAGCTTTAGGTATTCTGAGTTCTGCAACCTATTTTCAAATTTGACACATGCATCATGTCATATCACAGTTGTTGTTTTGTTCGCTGTATTTGCTTTGTCTATGTTCACCGACGCTGCTTAGACATTTAGCACTTGAGTCATTCATTGTCCTCCTTCTGTCTTGTTATGCCTTTTCTTGTGCATGCTCTCTCTGTTGTTGTCCAGACCACTGGCATTTATCAAGGTAAATAATTTCACATGTTCAATGTTTTAATTTAATATATTCTTCATATAGTAAATTTGGGACCTGTTTCCTGCATTCATCTGCAACTGTTCAAAATGTGAATGAGTGTGAGACCGTTCACACAGCTGTTTTCAAGGATAAAAGGCAAACGGATCCATTAGCTAGTGCCAAAATCTGTGTTGTGTTGTTGTCTCTTGATGCCGTGGTGTCTGTCTCTGTAAATGCTGTTATCATTCATACATGCAGGCCCTAGAAAAACTAGGAAAATCCGATGAAGAATTTGGCGCTGTCCTGGGTTTTAAGAGACAAATTAGCATCCAGGTGCTGGTAATCAAATGCACTCAATTAAATGATCATCAACAAGTGTGACTAACTCCATACCAGCAGGAGTTTCTGCAGCTTAATGATATGGAGCATACAGGTGTGTGCTGAAAAAATTGCAGGAAGAAAAAACATTCACATTGAGCTTGGAGAAGAAATAGTTCCTGCCCATCGACCTGGAAAGGGTGAAAAGGCTGAATGTTTAAATTCCTGAGTTAAATATCATGGTTTGTTTGAAATAGTTACCAGGAGCAAACCTATTCTCTCTTTAACGAATATGGCAGTACAGCTTAGGTGTGTAAATTGCACCTAAATGAATCATAAGACTGAAACTATGTCCTTTGGACAGCTGAGACCATAATAGAGATTTCATACAACATATCAGCACAAACCTTTCGTAACAACAAGGGATGGGTACCGAATTCAGTACAATTCTAGGTACTGACTGAATCCTGTTCGATACTACCGAGGACCGATTCACGTAAAATGGAACAATACCAAGTTTCGGTAATTGATCTATCATTTTGACATTGAGGGAGTGGAAGAGTGGGCAATTTTCCATGCCAGACACAAACACAGCATTTCACGCACAACAGTGTAATGGCATAAGTAGCCGCTGGTCCAGTCAACAAAGCAAGCATGGCTGATAGAAAGCAGTCATAAGTATGGCCCCACTTTTCAAAATGTGCTGCAGAGTACGCTCGCTGCAATATTTGTGATGTGAAGTGCAAGGCCAGTGGCAGGAATACTTCTATTCTGAGGAAGCACCTGGTCATTGCTACCAATTTAGCAAATTTTTTGCTGTATTTAGCGACTTCACAAACCCTTCCAGCAACCTTTTTTCAAAAAAGCGACTAGAACAAAATCTTGCGACTTTCTTCTGTATTATTGGTGACTGTCTGGGAAAGCACTAATCATTCTGCAGTTATTGTCTTGAGGCAGCAGCGAGTGCTGCCTTGAGCCTCTTCCCACTTCTTGCTTCAGTCTTGTATTGAAGCCCGCCTGTAGTCAGAGCAAAGAGGATAGTCTCTCTGTTCTCTGATCGCAAATGTATACCACTTTGTAATCCAGGGCGGAATACATAATGTATATTTAAAAATATCATGTTTTTTAATATAGTGTTGTTTTCTACTCGGAAACTGTTGCACTAAAATAATTCCCTGAATTGTATTCACCCGCTGCTTCAATCCCGTATTCACCTCGTTCACTCTCTGTGCCTCTAATAATAGGGGGTTTTCAGTGACGTCACTGGCCAGCTTCCGGTCCGCCATCTTGGGTGTCATATTATCATATCATATCGCGAATGGATAAGTACGCCAGCACGCTAGAGCCACCAGATAAGGACGTATATCTGAGGAAATGTTCCGTGATCGACCATATGGACCCCTATGCCCTCCGCGGTGCCTTGTTTAGCAGTAATCTAGATGATTGGCCAAATGTAGAGCACGGCGACACAGTGCATTACCTGGTGTTCGGTGAAAACCCTCTGCACAGTCTTGAGGAAATGAGAGCTTACAAGGATCTAGAGGCTCACAACCAGTTCACATCTGGTTGGGTACGAGATGTAGAAGTTATGTACATGAAGGCAATCGCCATCATACGTGGACGGGTGAGTTTTAATAAGATGGTAAAAATGTAAACAATCCGACGCAAATGCGTGACAGCTTCTGCGGTGGCTGACGGCCGGCGGTGCGCGAAGGCACTTGGCTGCAGGGCCGATCGACGCCGCTCGCGGCTTTAATTATTTAAGCAGAACAATGACCAGTGCAAAATTAAGTTGTATTTACAGTTTTTACTACCCGGAAGTAGCGCGGACGTCACTTTGCATATCAGACGTCTTCGGCTACCTTGTTTGTGGTGTGAGCGCCTATACTTCATAAAAGTTCCAAAGCTACAAATCCTTGGAGTCTCATGTGCAGTTTACGGATGGATGGGTTCAGGCGCTGCAGATCATAAAGCCAGCAAACAGTGGAAACACAGTAACTCGTACAAAGGTAAGCTGCACTCAGACGGGCTCTGGCACCTGCTAACCGTTAGCGCTAACAACCACTCACGCATGTAATGTACTTTTAACTAGCTGCTATGTGTTTCAAAGGTTTAGAACACACTCTCATTGACATCGGGATACTGTGGAAAGTTATGTTCGGTCGACTTACAGCCGCGATCCAAGCGAGCCGACGACTCCGTGGTTGCGCCTCCAGGCAGGAAAGCGGTGGAAAATTAATCTGTTTCTATCTTTTTCCCATGGCGATCATGTGTTGCGCTGTTACAGCCCACAATACAGCAACGGTTTACCTTGGTTGAAATCAAGTTAAGGTGAAATTAATCAAATTAAAACATGGCTGAGAGGGAGTACAGTACGCGGTAGTCAAGTAGTCTGAGTAGCGGCGGCAGAGGCAGTCAACATGACGCCCAAGCCCTATTATTAATATATTCTTACATGTTTTAAATGCTTAACAGTTAATTACCTGTGACAAAGTGAGCACCGCAGACTCTGGCGTATTCCAGCTTAACACCGTCCAAATCGGACCTGGATATCCGTGTCAGCCATAGGTGACGGTGTTGTTCAGAGAGCTGTTTGGTTTTTTCACATTGATTCACAATTACGGCTGGTAGGCGATAGAAAGAGCGTTGTTCTCCACCTCCACGGGCCGTGCAACCAACCATTAAACACATTTTCCCCATTGTTCACTTTCAATACTGCCTAAGGCGTCATACAATGCAGGTCAACGGTGCAAAACGACTGCCACCCAATATGGCGGACGCGCTGAGTAGTCACGTGAGCGTGACGTCACCTGAAAACCCCCTATTGTTGTTTTGGTAAAACTGTGTTTTATACCTTGTGGATTGAGACAATGTATTGAAATTCATAAATTATTTTATAAGGTTAATTTGTAGCTCCAAACAAATTTAGATATTGAGAAATGAATATGTTAAATAGAAAAAAGGGATTTTATTATTAAACTAACATTTATTACTACATAAACACACAAAAGTACTGAAAATAGGTACCGTTGAGTTCCGGTATCAATTCCCAGGTACCGGGTATCGGTACCGCATCAGTTCAAATGTGAAAGGTACCCATTCCTAAACAGAACCTTCCTGATATTGAGTCAAACTCCTCTGTATGCCAAAGTGTTCTAGTCTATCTGTCCAACAGCTGATTAAGTTGCTTGAATTGCATAGAAGTTTGAGAAAGCTGTGCCTGGATGCACACCTGGAAATAAAGAAGAGAGAGGCAGAATTTCTTCACAATTATATTCAATTTAGTTCAAGAAACTTAATTGTCCCAGTGCAGTTACAAACACTACTATAAGTAATATAAATAAGGGAAATTCACCAAACTACAGTGTTAGAGACACATTTTGGGGGACTGTTATAAGATTGTAGTTATCGCCTCAAAATTAATCCGGCATGTGACTGAACTATTTAGCCGATGTTGTATTTGGTTTACCATGATGTTTCTGACAATCATTAAAGCTTTGTTTTCTGTACATTGGGTTTTATTTCTGTTACATTTGTGTTAGGCTTTTTGCCCTTGGTTAGATAGTTTCTGTTGTATCTCAGTTCACCCTATTGGTCTCCATTCCTCAGTCTCCCTGTGCACCTGCATTCAGTGTCCTTCTCCACTTGTCCCTCAGTATATATATGCTCATCGGTTATCATTTTGCCCCGCTAGACTATTCTTTTGTTCTACTCTTTTTCCTGTTATTATTCCAAAATACCATTCAGTTCATCATGACACTCCTAAGATCCTATCTGTGCTTTGGACATACTCCAAACATATGATGTTGAGATCTTACCTTCTAAACTGCTACTGGAGTAGATGGAGCATACTTGTGGGGGTTCTAAGTTGGTGTTGGCACCACAAAGTTTCAGACCTAAGCGCTTTCAAATGATATACCACCTGTAGCCTACTCAATCCTCTAACTATTTGACAAAAAGTCCAAAAAAAGGTGAAACGTAACTGTACTATTAATTACCGACTGTATTTTATGTCAGTTATTTAATACACTAGGCTCTGATACCATTTATTGAAGAAAAAATGTAATTCCATAGTGCAGTCTATGTCTTTAAGTCTACTTAAAGACGTTAGTCAAGATAGATGCTTCTGTGACACTCACCCGCTGCTCACACTATAGCAAAATCTTAAAATGTGTGCCACAGTACTGGCAGAAAGGAGGTGAGGGTAATCACAGGGGCAGCAGAAAGATAAAGGAAAAGTGTGAAATGCCAGCCTGAAATAGATGAGGCTAGCTAGTTACCATGGGAACATCAATGAAACAGTAACAGATGTTTTCTTTTTCTTTTCTTTTTTTCTGGCCGGTTTTAAAACTCATGAAGGAGAGGAGGAGAAAACAAATTAATTGCTGCCTAGAAGCCACAGTATGTCAAAAAAGCTTACCAAGATTTATAAATAGGTAATTTATAACATTTGTTGTTTTAAATTCACCTAAATTTTATTTTTATCTTTAGCAATTAGACAGACAAGCTTTCAAGTATATTTTGAATTGGGTTGTTCCATATTCCTAGAAATGCCGAGGAAAAATAAGCATGGAGTTTCGGACCTAATGCACAAAAAATATCTTTAGTATTGGGGTCAGTTTTTTTTCCCCTTGCTGAATAAATGAACTCATTTTAATGGTTGATTTTTCCTTAGTTTTTATGTAAGATTATGCTTTTGTATCAAAATGTATTATTTGAGAGACCTTTTTTTTTTTCTCTTTCAGGAATAACCACAGTCCTTACCATGACCACGCTCAGTAGTGTGGCCAGGACATCCTTACCCAGAGTGTCTTATGTCACCGCCATGGACCTTTTCGTCACCGTTTGCTTCCTGTTTGTCTTTGCTGCCTTGATGGAATATGCAACGTTAAATTACTACTCGTACACTATTCAAAGACCCAGCTGCATGGAACCTAAAAGGCTGGTAGGTTCGGTTTGAATGTGCTTTTATTGTGTGTCTGTCAACTGTTTATTCTACAGTATTTAACAAACAGCTGAGGAAGTTCATGTTAAAACAATAGAAATTAAGACTGGTAACATGCTTAGAATTCTTGTTGTATATTATAGGAGAGGCTTTCCTGTAATAGGAGTTTATTATAACAGGATTGAAGTTAGAAAGGTGTCAGGGTTGAGAATATAGGTGCTTTTAACAAGACATTTACTGTAATTGGGACCGTTTTTTTTCACTGTGTATTAAGAGCCTTGCTGCACACATTATGACCTATGTATCCAACCTTTAACTTTTCTCAGTAGTGGTTGTGGGGGTGACAGATCTAAAAAGGAACCCAGTTAACTCCATAGATACACTATCCAGGTCATTCTTGGAGATTAGTCAGGTGAGCTGAGTGTCTCACCTGACTTCATATCACTGTAGGGTAACCCAGCCACCCTACAGCAGAAGTTAATTTGAACTGTTTTTGTGCATATCAAAGATCTCGTTCTTTCAGTCATGATCCACATCTCATGACCATAGTAACATGGACAGAACGCAGACGCTGGTCCCCAACCCTGAGAAAGGACAAACACCTAACGCAACTTATAAAAATCTTATTTAGAGCCGCTTTATGTTTTTGTAGATCTAGAGAAAGCATATGACAACATGCAGAGAGAGGAGCTGTGGTCTTGTAAGAGGAAGTCTGAAGAAGCAGAGAAGTATCTTAGAGCGGTGCAGAACATGTACGAGAGCTGTGAAGCAGAGAGAGCAGGTGGAGGATTTTTAAGTCCAGAGCAAATGTTCAGTGTGGAAAAGAGTTAAAGAAATATGTCTAAACAGGTTGAAACTGGTGGAGAGAAGTGTCAGATGTCTTGTCTGGCAAAAGAGTATCAGAGAGAATGAAAGGAAAGGTGCTCAAGATGGTGGTGAGACTAGCGGTGTTGTCTGGTTTAGATACAATGGCATTGGGGAGGAGAAAAGAACACATCATCTCCAGTCCCCCCCCCAACACTCGACCCGTTCCAGTTTGCCTACCGGTGGAACTGCTCCACTGAGGACGCCATCTCCTCCGCTATTCACCTGAGCCTGGCACACCTGGAGGAGAAGAACACCCATGTGCGGATGCTGTTCCTGGACTTCAGTTTAGTGTTCAACATCATCATCCCACAGCATCTGGTGGGAAAACTGGAACATCTGGGCTTCAGCACACCCCTTCGCAACTGGCTGCTAGACTTCCTCACCAACAGACCTCAGTCAGTCTGGGTCGGACAGAACACCTCTGATGTCATCACTCTCAGCACGGGCTCCCCTCAGGGCTGCGTCCTGAGCCCCCTGCTGTTCACTCTGATGACACACTACTGCGTCCCCAGGTTCACCACCAATCACATCGTGAAGTTTGCAGACGACAAGACGGTGGTGGGCCTGATCAGCGACGACAACGACCAGGACTACAGAGAGGAGGTGGAGCAACTGGTGGACTGGTGCAGAGACAACAGCCTGATCCTGAACATAGAGAAGACGAAGGAGATCATCGTCGACTTCAGGAAGAACCGCCCCCACCACGCTCCACTGCTCATCAACAGCTCAGCTGTGGAGGTGGTCAGCAGCACCAAGTTCCTGGGGGTGCACATCATGGACAACCTCACCTGGACTGTGAACACCACGTCACTGGTCAAGAAGACACAGAAGCGCTTGCACTTACTGCGGAGGATGAGGAGAGCCCACCTGCCCTTGCCCAACCTCACGATTTTCTACAGAAGCACCATAGAGAGCATTGTAATCAGCTGTCTCTCTGTGTGGTGTGGAGGCTACAGCGCCTCCGACTGGAGGAACGTGAGGAGAGTGGTGAGGACAGCAGAAGGGATCATCGGGGCTCCTCTCCCCTCCATTAAGGACATTTCGTTCCAGCGCTGCGTGTCCCGAGCCCATAACATCATCAGAGACCCCTCACATCCCCACCATGGACTGTTCTCCCTGCTGCCCACTGGGAAGAGGTTCCGCAGCATCCGCTGCAGGTCCACCAGGTTCTGCAACAGCTTTTTCCCCGCTGCCATCACACTGTTGAACTGTTGAACTCTAAACTGGACTCTGCATCACACATGCACAGAATTGAACATTATGGCCATTTCACAACATTATCTTGCACTGCCAACATTGCTGAACTTTTACAATCCATTTAAATGTAAAAGTACACAACTGAACGATTATTGCATTTTTGCACCATTATTACCTTGCACTGCCAACATTGAACTTTTCAAATTAATTCCTTTTTGCACCACTATTTTTGCACTATAAACATTGTGGAACATTCTTCTGCACACTTTTTTAAAAACTGTTTTTCTCCTGCACTGTTACATTCTTATCACTGCTGTGCTTTATATTGTAATGTTATTTTATTTCAATTGCAATCTTATTACATTGTCGTCAGCTGTATGCAACAAAATTACATTTTGTATGCACTCTGTACATACAAAATTACAATAAAGTTTGTCTAAGACTAAGCTGTGGGTTGCAGAGACAAAGATGTTAAGGTTCTCTTTGGAAGTGACGAGGATGGATCGGATCAGGAATGAGGACATCAGAGGAACAGCTTATGTTAGATGTTTTGAAGATAAAGCCAGCGAAGCCAGACTGAGATAGTTTGGACATGTACAGAGGAGGGATAGTGAGTATGCCAGGCAGGAGGCCTAGAGGAAGACCAAAGAGGAGATTTATGGATGGAGTGAAGGAGCAAATGAAGGTAGCTGGCGTGAGAGAAGAAGATGCAGAAGATAGGATTAGATGGAGACAGATGTCTTGCTGTGGTGATCCCTGAAAGGGAAAAGCCAAACATACAACAAGAAGACTTATTAGCTCGCAGACTTCCACTTGTAATGTCACACAACACAAATTATCCCCTCATCCACCCAGACAACCCCTCTTCCACCACAATTAGACCCTGCCAAATTAGGAGACAGAGGGTCTACATCGTAGCATTTTATACCATTAGTGCAGTTTGTAATTTATCATCTTGTCAGTGTCAGTGTCTAGAATGCATTCCAAATTGTAAGATTTCCTCTTTTAGGATAACTACAGACTACAGCAAGCCGTATTCACTGAGGTTTTCCAGCGCAATCTAACAGATGCAACTTCTTGTTGCCGCAATATCACATAATACCCTTCAGTCAAGATCGAATGCAATGCAAAATTATAATGGGCAAAATTTACAATTTGCATATGTCCTTCATTAAAGCCAGATTATACACACATACGCGTGCACACACACAGACAGACACACACACACATTTTATTATCTGCAAAGCACTTAATCTGATTCTTTACTATATGTTGTTTTTCAGAACTTCTCCATCCTGGACGTGAGACCTCCTCCACACACCGTCATTGCTTTAAACAACTCATTGTATTGGCAGGAGTTTGAAGACGCTTGTGTCTATGAATGTCTGGATGGAAAAGACTGCCAGAGTTTCTTTTGCTGCTTTGAAGAATGTAAAGGAGGTGCATGGAGAAAAGGAAGAGTGCACATAGATCTACTTGAACTGGATACGTACTCACGTGTGTTTTTCCCCACATCCTTCTTGCTCTTCAACATTGTGTACTGGGTAGGCTATCTCTACCTTTAGTACAATATGTAGAGCAGTTTTTGGAATCAAAGGTCAGAAAGCAGGGTTACATAACGAATTTTAGTCATGATGTAAGGTACTGTAACAGCAAATAAGCTCTTCCCTGTGGTTGCTGAACGATTTACCTGGAAACGAAAACATCAAGAGGACAGCGTGCATCTGCAGGCAGAGATTTCTGCTGTGGCGACTTTAGGCACAAGAGTACAACTCTGCTGAGTTTTCCTTTGTATGCTGTACTCAGCTGTGCAAACTCCGAGAGGACTAAGGACAAACAAGCAGCGTGCTGTGCACTGGGATAGCTAAAGCTGTAGGACAACTGTTATCCAGCCATCAGTCAAATCTAACTGATGAAAATCCAAGGACGCTCAAACCATTCCTAGTGCCTTCCTTTGGAGGGGTAGATACTATCCGTAACAATAATCAGGGAATATTATTTATAGAATAGAACAGAAGAGCCTGGCTTTGACTGGTTATCATTACAAGCTTAGAGTTACGTTTATATGGCAGCCACGTCTTACTCTAAACTTATTATTTAAATACCTTCATCATGACGTTCAGCTATTCGATGTGACTAGGTATGGGGCATTTCTGCTATCAGGGTACCCCAACATTTTAAATAGTAGCTGTTCTAAAACCACTTATTTGGTTTAAAATCCTTTTAATGAGATGCCAGAGAAAGTGCTAGAGTAAGTGGAGTTTTCTCCAGCTGTATGGAGCATAGAATAATGCAACACTCCCCCTCCCCCACCTGTTACTGCACACTGCAGTTCAGCTGGCTGAAAGAAGCCTTCTACATTTTTCCCTTGCCTACAACAAAGACAAACTCGACTGTTTAGAAATATTTATGGTCTTGAAAAATGCTATGTGTGAAAACTTAATCGATTTAAGTTAAAAGCAGATAGTCCATATACCAGCAAATATCAACTTGTTATACTTGTGTTAATCTATAAAGAGCAGGACGAGAGTAGGTGCAGTGCTCTGTACAAGAAGCACTTGGAAATAACAGAAACATTTAGTGGGTGTTTATTCTATATAACTGTAATAGACAACACTAGCAAATGTTTGAATAATTGTTGCTTTTTTATTTATGTCAGTTGTATCCTGTCCACATTTTTCTTTACATTCTTTGTGTTTATACAATGTTGTTTTTTTTTAACAGTTTTACTCAAGGTTGCAATCCGTGCCTATAACTAGATGTGACCATTTCCTTCATCTTTCATTCTTGTTACTGATTTGGTGTAACACAAAAACCTGTTTTGGGGACAGGAACTCTTGAAATAAACTTTAAATGCATAATTTATATTTTTGTTTGTTACTGTTGATTTTTGTTTCTATGGTGAGGCTAAAAAAAGTTAGTTTCTTATTTGCTGTAAATAACGCTTTAAATGATTCAACTTGCACCAATGGAAAGCAAAACTGGACTCTCCCAGGGAGGTACTGGAACCTAATGGCCAAGACTAACCCACATTCTTACCTTTACTCCCATCTCAGAATTATTTCTACAAAAAGTGTTTATCTATACATTATTTGAGAAACCCTTTAAACCACTGTCACTACATTTGATGTTTACTTACATAGAAATGTGTGAATACTTAACAAAGATTGTAGTCTGCAAAAATGACATTCCCATGGCAAACACCAACTGCAAGATGTATTCTGCCAGAGCTGCTCTCTTTGTTTTGGGGGTGGGGGGGGGGGGGGGGGTTAGACTATGTTACTGATGTACCAGCTTGTTTTAAAACCATACATGCAGCTAGAGGATCTTTGTCATGAACGAGGTTGTGTTTTTAACATGGCTGAATGTTTTTGGTTTGGGCATTGTGTAGCTGACCATTAGTTTACAGGGGATTTATGTCTTCTGTCTCGAAAAATTCTAAATGGTTCCTGCACATTTGTCACGGTTTTCAAGACTGAACATTTCTTTTTAGCCATTTTTAAACAATGGAGGTTTAATATATATTAATTTATGGATTTAAATATGGAGCCTGGATGTGTTGGATGCCATACTAGGCTAGACTGCATAGAAGCAGATTCTTCAAGGTTTTGGTATATGTAGTCTGTAATGTCAGTTTCCTAAATGGTTCTTTGTAGCTTGTGTTCTTGTACGGACCACTTCTGTAGTTTGATTGCAAGTCTATTTCTGATCCGTCTTTGGTACAAAGAGGTAATTTGCCATAAAATAACAGTTTCTGTGTATGCTTAGTCTGACAATGGTCTTTTGAAAAAGCTTATCCCATTAATTCACTCATCAAATGTAAGAAAGAAGCGACTAAGACCTACTTTCTATGATTTTTTCAATTTCTTTTTTTTTTTGTTAAATATATTATACTGCCGATATCAATAAGCTATCGTCCTCAAACAATATGTTTTCCACCACATTGTGACATATCAAACTGGTAAGGCGAAAGCAAACCTGATTGTAGTATAGTTAAAACCTAGATTTCCCTGTTTAAAACAGTTTTTGTTGCAAACTAGGTGTAACTCACACAACACAAAACAACACCCACATTCACTTAAGTGAAAGATAGTATTAATCCATTCAGCATCTTAGGCTACATCTAATAGGATTATACGTGCCATTTTCACATCTCTGTAAGGCCAATCAAATATATTAGACCGACTCATCTTTGTTTGGCTCCTGATTTGTTTTGCATGCAGACAGCTGACCATTATCCTGATTAGGTATTTGCACATTTGGAGATAGAATGATTGTTTTAATGTGGACTGGTTGTATCATAATCAAATTTTCCTGTGTTCTCATTTGATGTTGATAACGTTAGAGTAACCCACTTTGCTGAGGAGAACACCTGATTCACCTCTGAAAATAACCTCGGTGTGGCTTGAGTTTCTGTCAAACAAATGGTGCGTTTTTGCTACAGGCAGTAAGCTGTACAAGAACTTTCAGACTCTTTGTTTTTCCAGTCACAAAAGTGTCATATTATTTTTTCCCTCCACACAGCTCCAAGAAAACCTTAAAATCCTTATATTTGAAAAGGTTTTGATCTAAAATTAACTAAACTAAACAGGAAGTGTGCTAACTGGTGACTGGTTAACATGGGAATGCCTTGTCTATTTGTCAATGATTTTTTATTTTTTATTTTAGAGCTAGTATCATAGATGGGGTATGATCAAAGTATTGATCACATTAAGCTGTGAAAAATAATACGTAGTGGTCACTATTTATTACTGGAAGACAACACCACACAATGGCAGTGCAGTTCTGAAGGGTCACATTTTCTGCCTGCTGATCAACAACTGTAATGACAGTGTGATTTCTCATTCAACTTTAATATTTTGTTCCTTTGTTTGGCATTCATACTGATTAATACATTGCATAACCTGTCTTATTAGGTATTTCCAAGGTTGTTATTTAAATGCAAGACTGCATAAGATCATCTGCCAATGGAATTAGGATTTTTACCCCTAAAATAAGATAATTACATATACTGCACACCCTTTTAAGAATTTCAAGAAAACCTTACTTACTTTTAGTTCCTTTTTTGCAGTGCATCATTTGAGGTGATGTAATTGTCATTAATGGGATAACTCCAGGTTAAAATACCTTTATATTCATTAGATAAAAATTAGGATTAATTGGCCAAGAGGCTGTTGCTAATAGCAAGTCTAATTGTCATGGGTTTGTTTAAATGCATGACCCACATGCACAAATGTTCCCAAAAGACCAGAGAAAAAGTTCAAACAGTTTATTGATGGAAAATGAAACGAATGAGCAGGTGATCTTGATTCAGGAGCTGGTCAGTAGAAACTTGAGGGAGGAGAGGTTAAGGTGAGTGAGAGAAGATAATCCAGGGAAACGTTGAAAATAAATATTTTGTTATAAAATCCGTTTGAGAGAAGACGGAAGTTCTGGCTTGGTTGAATTTTATGGTTGGATTTGTGAACTAAACCAGAGAGGATAGAGAGTTGTAGTAATCAGTGAGAAGTGATTAAAACAATTGTAGTAGGTCACTTCTGTGTATTACAATGCAAAGGATTAAACCCCTATCTTCTGATAAAAAAAAAAAAAAACAATAGGATTACAGCTGCTGTAAAACATAGCTGGATTTCCACTGACCCTGTGCTATTGTTTTGGGGTTTTTATGCTTGTTTCTAATAACTGAGAGTAAGAAGGCAGATCAAAACTCCCATTGAACTGAGACAAGAGGAAAGTGACCACATGCAAAAGGCAGCAGGAAATAAGTGATTTATTTTTTGTGAATCCTACCACATGTTTCAGTCCACTCATTCAGCTTGACATAAGAAAACGTTGAGGCCCAAACCAACCCATATGCATTCAGACCCCTTCTGTCACCAGATCTTTGGGTCTATAGGAACCTACCAAAGCGGTAAATCTTTTTTTTTTATTCATCTCTTGTTTTTTTGTTTTTCATTAACATAGGAGCAACACATTATCAATCTGTTGTGCATCTCTAGCAGTAGACTTTCCACCACAGCAGTCATTGCTGATCTTACTTATGATTTGCTTTTCTCAGAACTGTAAATTGTCTCAGGCACCACATGAAGTTATTTTCATAGTCTGTGAAATTTAAATCCCTCTTGTAAAAGTTCATGATGCAACACAACTGATTGCTTTTATTTATTTCCCTATAATATTCCAAAATGAATTGTGTTTCTGGTCAGCAAGGGGTGTCTGTAAGTTACCTCTGCTGCCTACAGAGCCTGAAAGGAAACTCCTCTCCGCACCATCTTGGGAAGCAAACGCGTAAACTTTGCCAGCATTGCGTAAGCAGTGGTATTTTATATATATATATATATATATATATATATATATATATATATATATATATATATATATATATATATATATATATATATATATATATATAGATAGATAGATAGATAGATAGATAGATAGATAGATAGATAGATAGATAGATAGATAGATAGATAGATAGATAGATAGATAGATAGATAGATAGATAGATAGATAGATAGATAGATAGATAGATAGATAGATAGATGGCATACATGGCTGAAGTGCAGTGCTCTGTTCTGTCACTGTATGCTTTAGTGTGTGATTGGCAGGAAATTATGCACTGAAGCAACCTTTAATTGGTAAATAACACACAAGCTGCAATGTTGGTTCAACCTTGCACAACTGACCTAATATGCTGCTGTTGTATCTCTTAAAGCCGTTTAATCCTGCCGTGTAAGGCCTCTTAATCCTGTCTTAAAGTGTTTTGTGAATAAGGCTTGTGAGTATCTTGAAGAACCTATTAAAGGCCTGATTCCTTGTCTTGATAAACAAAGCTTAGTGCTCAAGACTCTGCTCTCAACATTATTCTGTAATGTTAACCTACATTCTATAAGATCTGAATTGGTGGATATTACATATACAGATTTAAAGTCCCCATTTCCATTTTTGGAACTTTGCTACATGTGATTTTGTTCAGATGAATCCATTCTAATAAGGACTACTTTTTGATTTAAAATATCTCGCTAAGAAAAATGAACCCCGTTCATACAGCGATTCTGTGACGGACTGCAACATCATTCGGTTTGAGAGTTGTTGAAAAATGCATTTTAAAAATGTCCAAATATACTTGCTGCTTCATCATCTTAATGTCCCCAGGGCAACCTAAGCAAAACTTTACAATGGTTGAGAGTGGTAGTTAGTTTGGGATAAATGAAATAAATATGTGTGGTTCTCATGAGGAATAGCTCTGGCCTTAGCCTAACTAAAGAAAGTAGACATAAGACTTACACCAAAGTCACACTATTGTTACACTCTTGTATTGAAGTGATATAGGAAAATATATTGGCATAAGATAAATATATATATATATATTGACATAAGAAAATAGTGTATCAACATCACTGTTGGATCAACACCTAAGGCAGGCTGCAACGGATTTTAAGAAGATGTCAAAAAAAATTTAGCAGCATAAACGTCACAACACTGATACTCCATACATCCCACGCATATCCACCATTGCTACAGAGCAATGACCCAATAATGTTACTTAATCTATGCAGACACTCTGTATTTGCCAAGGAAGACGCACCCAAATGGCTACAATTACCAGTAGCCCGACAAAATTTGTGATACATTCAACTTAAAACATTTGCCAACTTGGGGCAATCATAAAGCATTAAACTTTTAGTTTGTGATTGTCAGTAGGGTCATAAAATGGATATTAAAATAAAAAAAGATGGTGAAACCATTCTGATGCAGGTAAAGCAAAACTTTCATCTTTCATCCCAATCCATATGCACTGCACAATAATGGAGCACTTGAACACACATAACTTAAAAGGAGCAGTTAGCGAAATTTCATAATTTTAGATAGAACTAAAAAACAGAGATGTGAAGGACTAAAGTTATCTTTTTAGATGGACTATGATATCACATCACACACCATCTCTCTGTGTTGTTCTTCAGTCTCTTGTTTACATAGCCGCCCCAGCCGTGCTCAGGGCTTAGCCCCTCCCTGCCCACAAAATGCCACCGCTAGAGCTGTGTTATGTAGCACAAGATAGAGGAGAGCATGCCCAGTGGATCAAAACGTTCTCTTGCTAACAGCATTATGAAGTTGTGTTACCTACTTCTCCACTCAACATGTTCCTCCGAATGGTGACGCTGTTTTGCTTTGCATTTCTCCTTTGCAAATATGCGCATAGGAGGCGACGGGTGAAAAGGGAAAAAGGGTGCTGGGTTGCAGCTATGTTGCAGCTAGGTTGCAGCAGGAGCAGCGGTAGAGAGAACCGTGGCTTGTCACACCTTTTGTTTTGGTCTACAGACAGTACACAAGCCCCACCCAGTGGTGAAAAATCACTTATTGCTCCTTTAAAGACGGAACATAATTTAATACCCCACAAAAGGTGTCTTCATAGCTTCACATTTACAGACCTTTAACACAATTTACAATGCATCAGTTAACATGGCAGGAGAGGACATCTTTACATCTTTACGTTACATCTTCTTTGCAGAGATAAATTCTGCTTTTTGATGTGGCTTTGCCATGGCTTATGCTTGTAGGCCAACTCCTAGTACATTTAATCATTAGGCTAATCCTAAAACTATAATTTTAAAATTCCTAAATAGATGGTCTTCTTTTTTCGCGACAAATATGTACTGTGCCGAAGCATCTTTGGTGGATTTCAGCAGGTAACTGGTGAGAATTGTCAGCTGGTGAAGCAACAGAGCAAGCAGAGAATAGCTGCCCTGGCTCTAAATGGAAGAATAAAGTTTGGTGATTTAGAGACCATTGAGAGAGTTTTAATGGATGGATCAGAGGCCTCGAAAACTAAAAAGTGTCACTTTTTTTTTTACTTTTCAGCTTAACCACACTAGATGCCTGTGAAATAACTATTGTATAAGAGATGGGCACAGAAGTAAGAAATATTTACTCATGTTACATGACGCTGTTATCCAATATATTTATATATATCAGATTAAAACATTGGCGTTTTCTAAGTCACTCTAGCTGTTCTTCAGTTGCAACATGCTTACAATGCTAAGAAAATGATTCTTTAGGTGTGTGTGTCTTTTGAAAAAAAGGATATCTAAACAAGAAACAGAAACTATGATCTTATAATGCAAATCAAAGGATTTTGACAATGTTGTGTTAGTCAGTATTCACTTTTAACTGACAAAAGCATTTTCTATTGGCATTCCCTGCCTCTCCGTGGACATCACTTGTATTTCTAATTTCCACCTTCCCGATATTTTTCTTGATAATTTTGCATCATGCCCTTCAACCAGGCAGCACACATTGCAGTATTATTTTTCTAAACATTGGGAAAGCAAAGAGAAGGATTCAGGATGGGACTCGTTCCCAGCCCAGCATGTTTGTTGCTCCAGGCTGAGCCTGGAAACCAGCTCCAGGCGTCATGTCATCTGTGCCAAGGATGAGCGGGACTTATGCTGATCGGGGGCGTCCATGACACTAGGCTGGTGGCTGACAATAAACTCAGTCCTCTGCTGCTAATGTTCTGTGTCAACATCTTGAAAACAGAACTTGCATGTTTTGTGATTCAGAGCGTTTTGTCCCTTAAGCAGGCAGAATCTTCTGCATATCAAAGCATGTTTTTTTTTTTTGTTAGCCAACATTCAACAAACACTGCAAACACTGTTCCAAGTTTAAGCCACATTCAGTAAGTATTGTTGGAATAAATAAGCCAAAGACTCTTCTGTTCAGTTTCCCCTGTCATACTAAAATCTTGTTTTTTGTATGTTGTGAACCATTGTGAGGTGCCACTGGAATAGAAATGTTCAGTATAACAGTATAAATATCTGACAATCTAGAAGATTATGTAATGTTGGACTGTTTGGGCGAGAAATCCTGTATGTACTGAATTGGCTTCTTCAAGGTGCACGCATTTTGAGGGAATTTCAACACCTGTGTCTTAAGTTTGTTTACATGTATTTTCTTCCACCTAAAATGTTATAAAACTGATACTTAGCTTTACCTGCTTTAATCTTCTCATAGCTGTGCCTCCAGTACAACATGCGGTACAGTAGATATACCATATCCAGTGGTACTGTGGAGTACATGTGTAAGGGTGCCCTGTGAGTGTGTTTTTTATATGTGGTTGTTTTAGCTAAAGTTTATGTAATTTATTTCCAGTGTTCCTGCTTTTTTCCTGCTTCTGTTACCTTTTATACATGGAAAATGCATTAATGATGATAAGCATATGAAATAAACTTTTTTATAAACATAAAGGAATGCAATCAATTATTGTTTCCAATTAAAGCAATATCGAACTTCTTTAAAGTCATCAGTAACATTGTCCTACCTGTCTCAGACAGATATCGTACAGTGAGTTTGGAAAGAATAAGGAAATCCTCAGAGTAGTAAGAAGCTAACAGCTAGTCAGATAAGAACGCTGTTCTATAAGAATTTAGAAACTTTTTGATTATTAAACTTTGCATTTCTTTAGTGTACAACAATAAGTTAGCAAATGTTAAATATCTAAACCGTCATAAAAGGACTGTGGTTAACAATGTCTGTGTCACTGCATGAAGCAGTGTTAATGAAAACTATTCAACATACTTTGTGCAAATTAACTTGTTTCTTGGCAGATGAAAGCTGGTTTTTGGAGTATAAAGTGTGACCAAGTTAGACAGTTGAACAGCACAGGTCATGATATAAAAAGGCATTCTTGTCTGACTTTACATTTGGGTGGACTAAAACTAAAATTATAACAGATGACTACAGGTCTTGCAGTTGTTTTTAATTTGCTGAATGATGAACAAAGACCACCTGGGGTCCCTTCAGGCTCCTCTTGGTAGATCGGAGCCTGAAGAAACAGGAAATCACACACAACTTCCTGTTTCTGTGTCACCTTACTCCACTACACTGACAGAGTATGTGCGTCCAACATATCCATGAGTAAATTGGTCAGAATGTATTACAGTTTATTGCAGAAAAGATAGAAAGAATTGTTTATGGTGCTAAAAAAGCAGGATTGGAAATCAGTACTCAAGTAGACCCAATGAGGTTAAAAAAAATAAAACAGAAAATGCAATAAATAAATAAATAAATGAGGTGTTTTCAGGTCTCACGAACTCAGACATTAAATGTAAAATCCACTTAAAGTCCATTATTAAATCAGCCTACTCTCGTTGTAGAATAATTTACAGTTCTTAGCAGATCAATGCACAGAAATATATGTGCTTGTTTTTATTTCCAGTAAGTGAAAAAAATAAAAATCAAGATGCTGCAGCTCATCCAAAATGCTGCCATAGTCTGACCAACACCAGGAAAATTGACTTTGATAAATCCATCGATAAATAGAGATAGAAAACTAGTCAATCATCTACAAAGCACTGCATGATCTTGGACCATCAGAGACCCGCTCACTTAGAGTACCCAGGACCAGAACTAAACAGTGCGAGTCAACATTTACTCTCTACTCTCAGCATCACTGGAACCAGCTCACCGAAAACTCTTTTAAATCAGGACTTTTTCCAATTTGATTGTCATTTGACATCTAAAATCAGCGAAACGTGGTTCTGCCGTTACCTGTTTGCTTTCCAGTGTTCTGAAGATTTCTTAACCTTTCAACCAACTCATTCAGATAATGACATCTGTCTGCTAGAGACATGGAGAACAATTATTAACTTAGGAAAAAAATCATCTCCTCAAACGTTTTGAACTATCCCTTTATGACTCAAAGCACTTACACCATGTGTCAAAAAATAACACGGTGACTGTCATTTTCTATACCCGCGTCTCAGCAAAACAATTGTGAAAATAGTGATCGAAGACATTTATTAAAGGTTGTTTTTCGTCATTAATTGAAACAAAGTGTTGCCAGGCCTGCCTTTAAATTCAATTCCCCGTGTCTAAAATCCAATAAGGCCTTTCCGCACAAAAGAACAGAGCAGCAACATGATTGGGTGTCCCTTGGAAAACACTTATAAATAAATGAAGAAATTGTTTTTACTGTTTTCCCGCAGGTCAAAATATGAGTCCCAGCTTCGCTTTTTTTGCAGCCACACAAATAGAGAAGGCCTAATATGAGTGTGTATTGTATTTAAAGGTCGATTCTTCTGAATTACACTGTGTCAGAAATAAAGACATAAAGCCCTATCCCAAGGCAGAACACAGCTGAGGTGAAGACAGAAACAGCTAAATATGAGAGCGCATCTGAAAACCACCGTCAACCTCTAATCATTCAAAGTGGCTCACTTTTCCTGACAACAGGATATCACCATGTCGAACTAACTGCAGAGTGCCAGCAAATGGGTATTTATCACAGTGTGCATCGATAAAATGAGCCATTTAACCAAACATAGTAAATGTTAAATTGACTGAATTTAGACAGCACTTTTCTAGTCAGACTTTCTACTCCGTGCACTGTAGTTGGATCGATTCAGTGGCAACCACACACATAATCACACATTCGAACACCGTTACGCAGCCCACTAGGTGACTTGGGGTTCAGGAGCACATCGCCGGGTGGCTGGAGGAAGCTGGAATAAAACTCAAACCTTTCTCATTTCAAGATGACTTTATTGTGACCTTTGTACATGTGTACATGGCATGTGCCTTTCAACAAAGTTTTCTGCTATCACTATGTGCAAAACTCACACTTGAATTATGAGGCAACCACAGACAAGCTTAACTCAGAATTTAAGCCTTACACATTGTCAAATGTCAAAGTCCACATGCCTATGATTTAAGCCTGTTTGTGGAGGTTGGGGAAGAACTTGTGTCTTTTTCACTTGGAGCTGAAAAACTGATTTTGAATGAAAACATGGTTCGCTATGCTGAGTATCTCAGTGAAGCTACTGCTAGCTTGAGGAAAGATTTTAAAGTTAAAACTGACCTTTCATGGGCCCATATAGGAGGCTACAGCACTGCACATGTGTTCCAAATCTTCCCTAACCAGCGGGTAAATTACATCAACTTTACTGACTGACCTTGACTACAAGTAGCAGCAAGACCGTTTTGAAAAGTTGACCCTGCTTGACTCGTGACTTCCGCGCTCGCACCAATAGTCTGTTTCATCAAGCACACAATGCCCAGATAAGAAATCCAATTAAGTCGATGCTGTGCAGTCTTCTTTCCCGTCACCTCGAACATTCTTATAAACAATAAGGCATAAAGAGTTTAATACACTTCTGTCACAGATATGCAAATGCTCTGTTATTAGGGAATGAAACAGTACAAAGCAAGCGATTCTTGATTTAGCAGTGATCACGACTGGGGTCCGACCAGGAAGAGGAACGGCAAGCATTAGCTATGAAACATCTTGTCTGTTGGTTTGAAATGAAAACCATTGTCCTTTGAGGAATGCTGCTTGAAAGGCAAGTGCAGCGGCAGATAATTATCGCAAACAACTTCTGTAAGTTTCTTAGTAAGAGACAAGGGCTTCAGTCATTAAAAATATGAGGTTTCTGACTTTTGAGGCACCATTCTAAGTTGTTATATAGGGCCATATTAAAGTAAAACCTGCAAATCAGTCAAACAGGTGTCCAAAATTTGGATGACTAATTCCATTTCAGTTCACACTGTGCATTCATTGCACCCCGTGGACCTTTGAAGATCCTTGACTGCCTCTGCAGACATTTTCTCACTGAGCTCTGTCTCTAGGCCAATGATGTACAAACCAGTTTAGCACATCATCATCACACCAGAGGAAACCTTGATTGATGTGGGAAGATATTGTGAAGTTTCAGGGATAGTGTTAGTGTGCAATTGCATGTAAAAAAAATGTATGTACATTTTTGCATAAAAAACGCCAACAGACTACTTTCAAGAATTAAAAAAAAAATGGCAAAACAGTGATGATGAAGACTTATTGAATTTGTTGGGAGCAGTGATGTTTACAAATGTATATAAGATGCACATCTTAATTGCAATAACTAGATTAATTCCTGTGGTAGAGAGTGTGGTCCCATGTCAACAACCAGCAGTCCAATGTCATTGCTGCAAAGTGTCTCTTTGATAGCTAAATGCCCAGAGTTGCAGCATCTATTATTCATAAACAAAGCCGGGCCCCCTCCTCTCATCTTTCTGCTCTCCTCGGTTCTATCAGCCCACGGTAAATAAAAACCATCTATGTTGTTATCAAGAGTTAGCGTGCTTAGCCTCGCCTTAGTAGCACATAATAGATATGTGGAAGGAAATAAAATTCTATAGTTTGTGCCATGTTTTTGTAATCAGCCCCTGGGTCTTTTAGAGTATGTGTCGTTCAGCATTAACAGCTAGAGACTGACATTTTGGGCCTTGATTTTCAAAATAGATGAAGCCCAGTTAGATTGGATTAATGGAGTCAAAGTCTTACCACAGATTCAGTGGAGGTGGCACTAGCCTAAAAACCGTCAGAGTGGTCAATATGACTAGAAAAGCAGTAAATCCTTGTATAAGTTCTGTTCATTTACCAGATAAATTCTTGACTGGATTTAGGTCTGAGGTTTGACCAGGCCGGGGTTGTTGTCCTGCTGGAGGGTTAATCTCCATCCCAGCCTCAAGTCCTTTGTTTTCCTCCAAGGTTGTCTTTTATTTACCTTCATCAATCTTCCCATCAATCTCTGCTCATCTCCCCTGTCCTTGCTGAAGTAACGCATACCAGCAGCATGATACTGCCACCATGACAATGTTTCACCATGGGGATGGTGTGTTCAGGATGATGTACAGTCTGCACGTAGGCCCAAAAATAGTGGTGAGTAAGACTACATGTTTGGGCCTGGATCCCATACCAAGTAAATACAGCGCCAGTTGCAAAGATGCAGAAACGTTTAAAAACTTTTGGACAGTCTCTGCTTTTTATTTATAGGAAGCATGATTGTGATTAATGTTTTCCCCTTCTACCTAGATAAATATGTGCAATTAGTTTTAATGACAGCTTCAATCCATTTTTTTTTCTTCATTTACAAATAAAACTCTTTGTAATCTCCACAAATCGTGATCAGTCATGTCGATAGAATAATGTTTTAGATCCTTGAAATAATAAATTTCCTTTTTACAATTAACCTTAACTGTCACTAGGCAGGCAATTTTGACATTTAAGGTTTTTCAATTCCAATAAGATTTATTTAATAAATTCATACACAAAAACATACGCGTCCAAAAAAAATGTATAGATGCGATTAACAGTTGCATATCAGTCACAGATTTAAAAATAAATCAGATACATTACTTTCATAGCTATATTAACTACCTGCAACTCCTTGCGTCTAACAGGCTAGTGAGAGTAAATGTGAGACAGACAGGGTGAGAGAGCAGTGTTTGCAAAGTCAAGTCTACATTTTTACTGTACTTAAACTAAAGAATATAAATTATGGATCCAATCACTCAATGCATGAGAAAAAACAATATCAATATTGGTACTGCTTTGATCAATCTTTAGATAGATCTGCCCACCACTCACAAAAAAAAAAATAATTTCTGGTCTTATCTGAGCAGAGAAACCCTGACTCTGCATGTTTGCTGTGTCACACTGATTGTGACCACCTTTATGTGAGAAATTCAAAGCTTGAAATATTGTTTTAAAACCCTAGCCTGCTTTTTCACTTCCCTGTGAAAGCTCTGAGGCCTTCACAAAACATCTCCATTTATACTGGGATCAAAGTATAAGCAGGTGGACTCTGTGTAGTGATTACGTGCCTTTTGTAGGCAGTTTGTTGAATCTTATTCAGGGGAATCCAAGTAAAAGGTCAAATACAAACACAAGCAGCACTTTGTAGATTTGTATTTGTAAAATAAATTGAAAATCATGTGTTATTCTCCTTCCACTTCATAATTACTTTTTGTTGGTCTATCACATTGAATCTCAGCAGAATAAAATAAATATGTTGGTAATAACATGACACAATCTAAAAAGGGCCAAAGGGTATAAATACTTTCCCAAGATACTTCACAGTCGGTTGCTTTATGAAATACAGTTGCTTTTTTAATACTCTGGGAACTTTTTGCTGTCAGCTATGTATGATGCTTTTTGGTAGCCAATGTTTTAAATAATGATCAAAAAATATCCTAACTAAAAACTTTTCAAAACTGTGCTCTGAATAAATGAAATGAAGGTTAAATATTCAACATTTTCCATAAAATGCAACTATTTACAAAGGAGGCGATGCTCTCTACAGAGGACGGTGGATTTGATGAGTAAAAACCGAGTTGATAATGCGGCATGCATGGATACTCGGTGTGTTTTTATGGATCCATCAGGCCAGGAGCCACTGTGTTTTCAGCAGCGCTATAATTTTAAGTATTGTAGTTAATTTTGCCCCAAACAACATCAGGGATTCCACCAACAATTGCCTGATATGTCTGGCTGATTCTAGGGGTGAGAGGGGAAGGCAGGCGGCTGCAGGGGTTGCGCCTGGCGCTCAGCACGCCACGAGGGCCAAGTGGAGGAGGAGGAGGGAGTGGCAAGGTGTGGGCTTGTGCTGGTGAAGAATTCTCACAAGAACTCAAAATAAAGGCCATTAAATGTCAACATTTTGGGAGGGAACTAATGGCAGGAGGGGTCATTTTTATTTTTAAATATTGATGAATGACAGAAACGAATTGGGAAGAAGAAGGGCACGTTTCTCATCCGGCACAAAAAGGGCAAATGCTTGAGCACCACAATGGGTCTATGTGGGCATGTGCCTGTCAGCAAGAAATAATTATAATATATCTCATTTTAAAGCTTGCCAGCTGTGCTATGTCTGAGCACGGAAAAAAAGAAAATACAAATTAATGAATGACACGTTATGATCTGGCATACTCACCAGACTAAAAAAATGGATTAAAAGATTTAATTAAACTTGGCTGGCATGTGCTTGCAACATTTCTATGAGCAGGTCTGAAGAAGGGGAGTGGACGGGAGAGGCAGAGGAAATGAAAAGTACAGCAGATAGATGGAAGAAAATCTTGACTGGGGAGAATGAGTGGAAGATCCGGCAGATAAGACACAGAGTTAACGCAGTTTATCACTCTTCTGAAATTACTATTATTCCTAAAAAAAAAAAAAAAACCTGCAAAAGCTATTGTGAGTGGTTTGGCACATCAAAATAAGAGATGATTTGAGCTCACCTAAAATTTAAAAACTTATTTACAGGATAACAAACCGTAAATGTTAACCATACAGTATGTATTTTCTGATTTTCTCATGTTTTAAACAAGGTGCGGAAATAGAAATACTAAAACACTGTTGCTGGTCCTGCCGTTTGCATCCACAAGCTTAATAGGTGAATCGCGTTGGAGTCTGTTCCACAGTGCATGATTTGTCTTGGAGAGTTATGCTTTCTAAGAATAGCTTGAAGTGTGCTAATGTCTGTGGACTGGAGAGTGTAGTCATCTATTCTTCCCATTTGCAGCCTCTCGGTAGGTTTGCTGTTTTTGTTCTGTTTTCCACAGTTGAGACACCTACAACCCTAATGATACTCTAAAGACAACTCTATTGTTCCAAAGGCTGCTTCACAGGACACAGAAGTGTTACTGCAGCCCTCGATAGAGGTGTGATAAAGACAGAAATGTTACACTGGATCCCTGTTGTATGAGTGCGCTTAGGGTGAGGCTTTTTAAAATAACCTTTAAAGCGAATCCCTCTAAGCTCCTTCACTTCTTATCTTAATTACGGAGGCCAGAACACATTTAATCCTTACTTAATGAACAGGAGCCTTAGCCATGGAAAAATTAGGCTTCTTTGAGGAATTTCATTGCATTTTCCCATTGAATCAGTTTCATTAAAAAGTTTGTGTATTCTGAGGGCCTGCCAGTCATTAGAATACCACATTTTTTCACACACATGCATCAGGTTGGTCCATCACACACACACACACACACACACACACACACACACACACACACACACACACACACACACACACACACACACACACACACACACACACACACACACACACACACACACATTACAGTATCTTGTACAAGTACATTACAACCTCACAATTGGGACTTGGTGCTTCATATATAAGACAAAGTAAAGTGGGACTGGAAAGAGGAAGGAAAATGATATGTGGTTTTCAAAATAATCTGAAAAAATGTGATGTGCATTTTTATTTACTCTGATTTCCCATTAGCACTAATAATATGCTTTGTCCCTGAAAGAGTTGCCATGTACCCATCTATGTCTTTTTTTTTTCTATTGTGTGTCAATCCATCATCTAACTTTGCAGGGTTGTGTGTGATTTTATTCTTGTAATGCTTTATTTACAAAAAGAATTACAACAAATCTGTTAAAATCACACAGTTTTCCAGTCTATCACAGGCAAAAAATGGACACATGACTATGCACACAAACATTAAGACCTAAGGGCAATTCAGAGACAAAATAACCCATCATGATGGTTATAGTCTCACATGCGCTGGGAAAATATGCAACTCCAGGAACCTTGAAACCTAGGAACCTTACCTAGCTGTGTTTCCCACTGTGTGAGCCCATTTTGTATTTTAGGTCCTCCAGGTCTGCTGTGGAGCTCTGCAGCTCCTTCAGGGTTACTGCTGGTTCTGTACTGCTTCTCTGATTAATGGCCTCCTGGGCCAGTCTGTGAGTTTTTGTGAGCAGCTCTCTCTTGGCAGATTTGTTGCAGTACCATGTGCTTTCCATTTGAAGATGATGGATTTGATGGTGTTTCGGGGGAATATCAAAGATTTGAATATATTAGGCCGAGTTCCACCAGCTCAGTTTGGCTGTGCTTCAGGAAAAAAATAATTTCAGGGCCAGTTCGGGTTTTTCTGGCCCTACTCAGCAGCAGGGTCAAACCGAGCTGACTCAAGAGGAGTTTTGACGTGAACACACTGCTTTTCAGTGATTGGCCGAGGGGCGAGGAGAAATGAGAAGGTGTTCTCTGAGGAACACCTTCAGAAAAGAGCGAAGACATTTTTTTTACTATTTACAAACTATGAACCAAACCTGAAAGAAAAAAAAAACTATTAATGTGTTCTACTCACTCCCAACATGGCTGAGCCAAAAGATCTCATACATAAAGCATGTGAGGCAGACCAGAATATCCCTGCATTCAGCACCATTTATCTTTCCCTCGACTCGGACCAGTGTCCCAGTCCCCGTTGCTAGAAAACATCCCCATCAAAGATTTGGATATTTTTTTGACTTGTACTTCTCAGCAACTTTGTCCCTGAATTGTTTGGAGCGGTCCTTAATCTTCATGGCGTGATGCTTCTTGCTTAGTGGTGCTGCAGCCTTTGGGGCCTTTCAGAATGGTGTGTTTATACTGACAGATCATGTGATACTTAGATTGTACACAGTTGGACTTCATTTCACTAATTTCATTTCAATTTACTTTTGAAGGTGATTGGTCGCACATAACTTTTTAGGGGCTTTATAGTAAAGACTGTAGAAACATGCACAGGGCAATTTTCAGCTTCTTTTTTACATTTTCTTTCTCATTTCACTTCACCAACTTAGACTTTTTTGCAGATCAATCACATAAGATGAAAAACCTGTATATTACAGGGTAGAATGCATCAAACTAGGTAAACAGCCAATGAGGTGAATGCTTTTGCAAGGCACTGTAGAAATCCTCATCTAGCCATGTGCCTAAAAGGAAATGGGCCTCTTTTTAACCCAGGAAAATAGCAAAGTCATAGATTATTAATTAGAAGCTTCTAAACTAACTGCATAATTCCTTAGCTCATTAATTATTAAGGGATTATTATGCCTTCCAATAGTGGTGAAATCAATGATTAAATGTATTTATATATGCATGAGAGGCAAAGTTATATAAACATGCAAAAATTGACCATTTGCAACATGTTTGGATTTAATAACTTCAAATATGTGGTGTAAGAGAGGTTGCCTGACCTTCAATAACCGACAGAATACTCAAAGTTGTACGAATGCCCACATCCGTTGAGTCAGGTATAAAATAAATATCATATATGTGTGGAGGCCTCTTAATGTCGTTCAATATTTAAGCCAAAGTCGACTTCATCCTTGGAAATGTTGGCAGCTTAGAAGAGCATCATCATGTTCACAGCATAAATCGAAGATATTCCACGTGTCCACAAGTTGTTTACCCGACCATCAGTTCTGCCTGCTTTGTGTAATTAATGGGGAAGCTATTTATTCAGGCCACCATAATGCAAGTGGCTTATTTAGTCAAAAGGAAAAAGTCCAGCCAACAAGCTGGCGCTGTGTTGTTGTGGATTTGTGGAGGGTTTGTTCATGTAAGACACTTGGCGAAAGGAACCCCTTTGTTTTTAGCGACAAGGAGCTTCTATGTGAACTACGCCTGATGGCTTTCAATATCCGTGTAAAACTGGAATAAAAAGCAGCATGTTGCTGAACCACGTCCTGTTTTTCCCCACAGGAAGTTGTTGCATCCAACCAATTATTAGTTTCAGTTGGAAATTACTTTTTCAAACAAGGTCAGGTTGATGGGAATTACTTTTCCCTTTACTAAATGAAATAATCACTTTGTATTTACTCAGCTTATCTTTATCTGATAAAAAAATATGTTTGACAATCAAGGAGATGCTACTGAGCCCCTTAAGGGACATTGACGGGAAATAAAAAAAGAGAAAAATACTTTATTGCGCACACCAGGTACTTTCTGGGGCCGGAAGGAACTGGTGCACACCAGAAAGTAATTTTTTTTAAATTTCCCTTTAATGCCCCTTTAGGGGCTGAGTAAGATGCATCAATTGTTGACAGAGTATTTAAATCCTTACTTTGCAAGAAAAGTAGGAATATTGTGGTTTGGTCTATTATTTCTTAGTTGAATAAAGGCTTTTGGCAGGAAATCCTATACAACTGAAAATTCAGTTTACTTTGATTAAAACGTGCCACATTTGTAAATAAATTGCCTTTATATTGACTCCCTGAGCAGGACCCTTAACCCCAGATTGCTCCCCAGGCACGGAACGGTGGCAGCCCACTGCTCCCCAAGGGGATGGGTTAAATGTAGAGAACAAATTTTATAGGAATGTACGTTGCAGTGACAATAAAGATGATGATTATTTATGGGTTGAGCAGCAGAGTTCAGTTTGTGAGTTGTGCCCCTGAAGAACTTGGGGCACTTATTCTGGTGTTACTTATTGAATTGGATAATCAGAGTTTGAAGAAAGAAGACATGAAGGCAATTTAAAAATGTGTTCTTTGATAAACAGGGTCTCAGTTGCACAGACAGCCCATCCTCCCTCCCAAATGCAGATAATTCCTGCTCTGGGGGCAAACACCTTGGAGGATAGAGTTTGGTCTCAACGATTGGAGATATGAGATAGATTTTTTCATGGCGGCACCCCCACATACCTGCACCAATGCATTTTCTTTACAACCATGGGCTGTTGTACAAATAATCAGGCTTTATGGTATAGTTTTTGTCACCTTTAATCATTTTTAAACCAAAGAAAAAGATTTAAAAAACACAAATCTCCTTACTCTATTTTGCTTAATTTATACGGTACCATATAATGTTATCATCAATAGATATATATTTCTTCAAAGCCTATGATGCTCTTAACAGAGGAGTGTAATAATGTTTAACACTCTTAGGGTAAGTTGGTTAAGTGTCTTTTATCAGTGGTACTGAAACTTCTGTATAGGCCACAAAATATTTCCGGGAAAATTTGTTCTCTCTGTCTTCAAATTAAAGAATAGAAAGAAACTCGGGTACTGGACTTTGTGGGGCAACATGTCCCCCTGGATGTAAAGCTTCACTGGGACATGACAGCCCTGCAGGAGCCACCAGACATCGATCTGTGTACCTTTGCGCACAGCTTTCCAGGAGAATGACTTACTAAAGGGAGCTTACAGTCCTGTTTAACGCCCAACACAGAGTGTAACAACAGAGGAGGATCAGCGCAGGAACAGAACAGCTTCCTAAGAAGCAGCGAAAAGTTACTGGTTTACATTCACAATTATTTAGAGATTATTTAATTACAATCTGCATGGGTGAATTTGCAATAAACTATACCCACATTTGCAATCATGGCAGTTCTTGTGTTGAGCTAGTAATTCCTTCCCATTTTCATTATTCCGGTTTGCAAAACACAAAGACATCTGAGTTTTAAGTATTGATGATAAGGGCCCCTTTCCAGTTTAATCAGTTTAAAAAAGATTCTATGTATTAAAAAAACATCAAATTGTTCTAAAAGCTTAAAGAAATCCTCAATGAACGTCCCAAGTATTACTGTACAGAGCCAGGAGCAGATATAGTAGTGTAATCAGGGAATTTCATAACCCTGTGCAAATAATGCCCCACTAAGTTCTTCAAGCCATGTCTGAAGATTAGAAATGATGTCTTCCAAAGGATAAGGGAGGCTATGATTGTTCAAATGCAATAAAACACATTGACTAAATTGAAGTCCAGAGACATGAAACAGTTTATTGTTCATAATGTTCTCTGTTTATTCAGTGAACACAGAGGATGTTCATGTTGTTGAGCCGGACAATAAATACAGGGAGAAAAAACGTAACTTAACAGTGTAAAAGGATCCTGTGAGTTTTATGTTTAAGGATCATTAATGATTACAGTTAAATTGCTGACTGGACTAAACCAATGTGTTTAAAAATCTGTAAAATCATCTTTATTTTTCCAGAATTACTGCATTAAACATTCAGGGATCCAAGAGTGAAATATCGACTTAGGCTAGTACAAAATCCCTTTCCTTGGGTCTTTTTTTATGGTAGATCTGAACATGTTTAGTTGGTATAAAACAATTAACAGTCTAAATGTATCTCTGATCAGTGGATTGTCATAAATGATTGTAGTAATAATTTGATGTGTGTTGTAAACAGGCCTCTTAGATTTCCAAAGGAGGGATAGCTGACCAAGGCTGAAATTGGAACAGCTGCTCCCTCTGAAGCCATAGCACCATGTAAACATTTATGAAGAGAAGCCATTTATGTAAAGCCAAGAAAACGTTCCTAGAGTCAGCTTTTGTTCAAAACTCATGTAAACCGGTCCCTGATGTTCCACGCATCCCACTTTCCCCAGCATTATAAAAACATGGCTGCAGCGCTTCACGTTCTGCTCGTAATCTGATTGGTCAGTCAGCTTACACGTCACATTTACAGTGAGCTGCAGCTCATGGAGGAGTGGCCACATGCACGTACACACATGCATGCCAACACACTCTTGTCTCTTTGGCCGGTGTGGTTTACATGTTCCATCCCAGTCCGATGTGGGTGGCCAGGAGGTAGCACATGGCGATCATGCATGTCATCACCATCATGGGGAACCCCAGCCTGTGAGAAGCAACAGGGATTGCAATGGTTAAATCACTCCAAACTCCTTCAATGTGTGCAATGTGGACTTCACCTAATGAGTGAAGCGGGAGCATGCAGTTCAGTTCTGGGCAAAATGCATACACACTAGAGCTGGTATAGAAAGAAAGCATACCCATAAAATAGAAATCAGATTGATCGATACGGATAATTATCAAAAAATGCAAAAATATATATTTTATGCTGTTGCTTAATGACCTATTTTTAAATAGAGCACACTGCATTCAAACACAACCCTTTATTAAACCAACTTTTTACCAAAAGTCTTAAAAACGAACAAAGAAAAACATGTGCTTTCTGAACTCTGAAGCTTGTTGGAGCGTTCCTGGGTTCTGCGTTTGTAACTGGTTGGGAGGATGTAGCTAAGCGATAAGCTAGAATACAAAAGAAAGGAAAACTGTTCTTCTAACAAACTTTTTATTGACCCTTTTGTTTCTATTGAACTACACATTTATCGATCGATATATCTCGTTGTTGAATTAATGTCCAGCCCTAATACACACTCACAGCAACATCCTTCCATTATCTTACATTTACAATTTACCAGTGATACATATTCCTCAAAGCTGGTGTTATTTCTGCCCCTCATAAAAATGGTGTTAAACAATTTGACTTCACCGCTTAGTTGAATTTGTCTCTATACCAAAGTAACATGTAAGAATCTCCTTGTATGTGTTGTAATTTCTTTCTACACGTTGGAACCTCTATAAAGCAAACCGCAGGGAATTAAACCGATTTCAGTGTTTTCCTGCTCGCTCACTGGTGCTGCAGCTGGCATCAATAGGTATACATTTCTTCATATATTAGCTTTGCTTAGCTATGCTAATGTATGGTTTGATTGTTGTCAGAGTAGATTATTTAATTATAGCAAGATAAAGAAAGGTGTAGTTGTGAAATGGTGTTATTTGTAAAGTGCAGGTATATTCAGTGCTGTAAGAAAAGTTTTATTTCCGTTACAAATTTTTTATCCTGCTTACTACTTTCTGGGTCAGGTCAGGGGTCAGCAACCTGTCCAATCCAAAGAGGTTTTTTTTCCTGAAGCTTGACTGTTAAAAATAACTAACTATGTATTTATGAAAGATGAAGTAACTTAGTTTACTCACATAAAGAGAAACAGTATTGTACATATTAGCAGAGAAGCATACAAAGCCTCAACTAAAAAGTGTCCTTTTTGCTATTATAATTATTATTATCTTTATTAATTGACAATTTGCTGTGGAAATTCTATGCATAATTAGCATTAGAAAGATACTGAAACTGCTAGGACTAGTATCTTCTTTTGCCTTTACATTTAAAATATTACTTGTTTTTAAAACAATTTTGGTCAGAATAATCAACAGCTGCCCCAAGATTGCTGAAGTGCCAAATGTGGCCCTGGACCCACAGGTTGCAGACCTCTGGTCTAAGTTAATCACAGTTCATTGATGACTTAGTGAGGGGTTTATTACTTTTTAGCATTTAGTTTTCACTCGGGTAATATTTGTTTTGTAATTCTTTGTTATGATTGCAAATATTTGGGTGTGTCAACAAAGCAAAAATAGAAGAAATCTGTATGGGGGCGAATACTTTTTCACTGCACTGTATTTGGAGGGAAGACCTGGGAGGGGCTACAAGTACTCTGCATTAATGAGCGATGACAGAATTATCAAAGAAGCCATCAAAGTTATTTATAAATAACTGGCTAAATCATAAGGTGATAACAACATTAAGTTGGGTATCAAAACTGTGTCACATTGCATGTTAGATTCAGTCTTGCTTGACTATACAGAAATAATGTTCCTGATTATTACTTAATTCATGTTTTTTTACCTGTGCTGGACCTATTTGACCTTCTACAGCTTCTACAGAATGTCAGAGTGGAAAAATCCCATAGCTGTGACAGCATGTCCCATTGTAATGTGGGATGGCTGAATTAAGTCTAGCTCCATCATGGGAAGACCAGAACAGCATCTTGTTAAACACATTAGGCTGCTAATAAGGCTCATTGAAAATGCCTAAAATATTTCAATTATTTTATAAAAGAGTCTCCGGAAGGATGGGTTAATGTGAATTTTGATATTGTACAACAAATCATATTTCCTATTCATTAACAGACTTGCAGTAGACTTATTACACAACAGTAAAATGGTGGCATTTTTTATTCCTGCATTAGCATCTTTAATCTAATTCAGGAATCTGAATCTGAACTGTCCTCCTATACTGCTGCAGATGGTTTCTCATTTGGATGTGTACCATGTCCTAGATGAACACATGGCTTCTCTCAGGGCCAGGAATCTGGTTGCCTCCAGTCTATGACACAGATCAGCATTGGAGCCAAGACGACAGCTAACTTACATGTACATTTGATGTAACGGCAATTAAACTGTCTGAATTTAATAGAAGGCAATCATGTTGCAGGTCCCACCCACCGAATTGATTTTGTGTGAAGCAGTTGCAAGAACTAACCCGAGAAATTAGTTACAGCGCCTTATAACAGAATATACACTGCATGAACATTTCAGTTTTATGTCAACTTACAACCACAACCTTTATTATAATTTACTGGGATTTTATGTGAGTCTAAACTAAACCACACCGAGACGAATAAAGAAAATGTTCATAGACTATTAAGAAAAGAAATATGGGGCCACCTATCACCATAAACACACTGCTATATTCCAGTTGGCCAGTGTGTGGCTGAAACGGCATGACTAACGGGAGACGTGCCTAATGCTTCAGCAGATTCCAGTTCTTTAAAGTCTTACAACTGAAGTCAAACATTTATGCTTTCAGGGAACTATGAAAATGGCATGAGGCACCTATATAAGATAAGATCAGCTTTATTGATCTCACATTGGAGAAATTCATTTGCCACATCGGCTCATAAGAGAAGGTGCAAAAGTAGGAAAGGTGCATCAGTTATATACAGTGAATCTTCATGTATACAGTGGATCAAAGAAAAAGAGAAAAATAGGAATAAAAATACAAAAGGAAATAGGGATGGGCATATAATGTCTTATTTACATTCACGGTGATATACATATATACAGTATATATATATATACAGTATATATATATATATATATATATATATATATATATATATATATATATATATATATATATATATATATAAATGACCCTTTGGTGTACAGGTATAGATGGATAGACTTAACTCCACATTTTATTTCATTTTTTTAATGTCTTATAACTTTCCAACCCTTGCCGAACAAGGCAAATGGCCACTCATCCTGAACCTTCTGTTGAAGATTTTAATGAACCAAAGTGTAATACTTGTCATTAGATTTAATCTGAAAATGATTGCTGTGGTTGAAATTGATTGACTTAATTGAATTAGAGTTGTTTGTTTTTATGTGAGGTGGACACGTGTTTTGCCCTGCAGAATTTTATTTTTATTTTTTATGTTTATTTTTCTACAATTACATGAAAATATAAAACGAATTGAAATACAATAAAAGGTGAACCTGGAGCTTTTAAACATAATTTTCTGTTTATTTTTTGTTTGAATACAACCGAATAGGTTTGTTAAACAAGCTGTAGAGTTAATAAAAAAAACTGAAAATATGAAAAAAACTGTGAATTGTTTTAAAAACTTAAGGCTTCTATTGCATTAGTATTATTGCTACTGTTGTTTTTAAATTCATATGGAAATGGTTTTCCATTTAATATGCATATGGAAATGTCCAGTTATCTCATGAATTGAAAATGGATGAAGCACTCAGGCAAATTAGCACTGACTTCAGCACATGGAGTAACATTTAAATAGGAAGGAAATCTGGTAAAATAAGTAGCAATATAGAGAGATTGTTAATATTGCTTTGACCTTTTTACAAATTTCTTCAAAAAATATTTTTTTATCTCTCTTAAATGTTTTAAACCATCCAGGATTTTGATATCAGATAAAGTGATAAAACGTGACCAAGACATTGTTGATGGAGAGGACCGATTGTTTATAGGGAATATTACTTCCATCCTGGGTGATGGAATGATTTTGGTTGATTTTGCTGTAAACTTCTTACTTATTGCTCCTCTAACTGTGGCAAGTGAGGCCTGCAGAGCTTTAGATGTTATTCTTGGTTCTTTGCGACGTCCTAGATGAGTCATTGATGCCCTCTTAGAGTAATTTTGGACGGACCCTCCTAGGATGGCCCCCTACTGTTTAATATTTCCTCTATTTGTGGATAATGGCTCTCACTGTGGTGAGTCCCTTGAAATGAGCTATGAACTCTTCTTAGTTAGATAGTGGTCAACAAGCTTTTCCCATCTGTTCTTGATTCCTTTATACTAGGGCATGGCGTGCTGCTTTCTGACACCTATGGCCTACTTCACATTGTCAGACAGGTTACTTTTAAGTGGTTTCTTGATTCTACACATCTTGCGGTAATCAGATATGTGACTAGAGAAACTGAGCTCAGCTTTCTAAAGGTATAGTTAATCACAGTAGTTTACAAGGAGGCTTTTCCGCATCAGACCAGGGTGGTTTGGACAGCTTTTCCCTTATTAACTGAAATCATTATTTGAAAACAGCATTTTGTATTTACATAGGTTGTCTTTCAATATTAACATTTTTCTGACACGCTGACATTTTAAAGTATGACAAAAAAAAGGCAATAACAGAAGAAATCTGTAAGAGGGCAAACAGTTAATTCACATTTGTTAATTTATCTGACTTGGAACCATATCAGCTTTCCAAGCTGATTCAAATGTTTCATCTAAATGGTGCTTGTTTTATTTAATTTACTTACTTATTTTCTTCAGTAATTATGTTTTCAGGTTCAACTTTTCATATAATCAGCTAAATCTTGTTTAATTAATTTAATTACACTTAGAAAATTTGTAGTATTTGAGCAGAATAGATTCTGGTAACTCCTATGTTACATTGAAAAGACAGAACGTCTTACCTATCAAAGAAGTCTACATATTTTTGTAGAACATTCTTTATCTTCATACAACAATATACTGTGTTATGCTTATAAATGCAGAAGGATATGTGAGTACAGTGTCTTGGCTGGGGGTTACTTAGCAGCAGACAGGATCTATGACTGACCTAAATACACTCCTGATCAAGCCTGAAGAGCAGGAAAGGAATTGCAGCTATTCTCATTTTGTGCTGGTGGATCATAACCAGGTTGTAAGCAGAGCTTCAAAATACAAAAAAGAAAAAGCAAGAGCAAGGGACAAAGCAAAAAAAGCTGGCAAATTGTTGAACTCTGTATTTAAATTGACACTAGCTGTTCATCACCTTATCAAAAGGTTAAACCACAAAATGTTAAAATCTGCTCTAAAATCTGTGTTTTTTCATTTTCTGTCAGAAGGCCATGTTTTCCTGACCCCATGAGGGCAAAGGGAAAAGGCTTTCTGTCTGTAAAAGTGGCAGGATTGCTGAGCAGCACAGGCAATGCCTCTCGCAGTGCTCCTTCTCTGCCAAGATGGGAAGAAACAAGATGGTCACTTGAATTTGAAGAGACCCTGAGGGAGCAGGAACAAAAAATGTTACATAGTAGATCCCAAACGTTTTCAGGTGTGCTGACTGTAACCCGAGTAACAACAAACAGGCCTAAATCGGAGGAAACCGGACTTTCACTCGCTTCTTTCTGAAAATGTTGCGACACCTATCCAGGAGTCTGTCAATTCTGGTGGCTTGCACCTAACCTGCAACCTGCAGTTGGTACGCTGCTGTTTTTAAGGACATGGAGGGCCATCCTCCTAGGCAAGTCAGATGCAAATCAATGACCCACCCACCACTGTCCTGGGTCGTTAGAAGCCATTGCTTGGTGTGAGTGAGTAAGACTGACTGAGATTTGGTGGTGGAATGAGGACGTATAGGAGTGTGTTTGTAGAGGAAGATGAGCTAAGAAGTAGGACACTGGGGATTGAAAAGAGTCACCAGGAGTACAAAGCGATGCAGCATAAAGTGAAAATAGAGGTAATTAAGGCCAAACAAAGAGCATACAATGACAGGTTAAGATAGTTAAGGACCGGAATAGAGATGCTCTGACAGGTGCAACAAGTGTGATAGGAAGATGGAAAGAGTACTTCGAAGAATCGATGAATGAGGAAAATGAGAAAGAACGAAAAGCTGAAGAATTGACCAGTGTGGATCAGGGAAAAGCAAAAATTAAGAAGGATGAAGTTAGGATGAAGTAAGCAAGGCAATGAAAAGGATGAAGAGTATTAACACAGTTGGTCCTAATGGTTTACCTGTGGAGGTATGGAAGTGTCTACAAGAGACAGCTGTAGAGTTTTTGATCAGACTGTTCAGTGAGATCTTAGAGAGTGAGAAGATGCCTGAGGAATGGAGAAGTGTGCTGTTACCAATTTTCAAGAACCAAGATGTGCAGAGTTGTGGCAACAACAGAGGAATAAAGTTGATGAGTCACACAATGAAGTTATGGGAATCCAAAAAAGGTTAAAAAATAAAATAACTGGACTTCTATTCTGAAGCTGAAGACGTTCCCATCCAGGAAGCTTTCTCAATTCAAAATGTCTGTAGTGTGGAGTTCCAAGCTTTATAGAACTGAGGTCTCGCCTGCAGTGAGGAAGAAACAGGAGGCAGAGGTAGATAAGATGAAGATGTTAAGGTTCTCTTTTGGGAGTGACGAGAATAGATCGGGAATAAGTTTATCAGAGGGACTGCTCATTTTAGATGTTTTGCAACCACAGTGGTTGGCTGCAGCATTGCAGCCAACCACTGTGCAAAACATTTTAGATGTTTTGCACAGTGGTTGGCTGCAATGCTGCCAACCACTGTGCAGTTCAGGTTGCAAATCAAAATGCCTTTGGTAAAATGTGTGGTTTTTTTGCATCATCTTTGATTTTACTCCAAACAAAAGTGACTTCTTTCTTTCTACACAAGGTGATGACTGACTTTAACAAAAGGAGAAACTATCATAGAAAGCTGTCAAGTGGATGGTAGCTACAAGAACTGTTTGATAATGCTGCAGTCAGGTTCCTTTAATCATCTTCAAAAAAGAGCACTTTTATAAATATCCTTTGGGCTTTTTATGAAGCCCCTCACCCTTTACACACCACTGCACTACTACACAAATAGAGACACCCACAAAGAATTTTTAAAATGTTGCTTTTGTACTGCAAAATGTGTATGTAAATATGTATTTATGATTGAATTACATTTATACATGCATTTTATGTTTGTGCATACTGCTTACCTGCTGTTGCCTCTATTCTTTATTATTTACTGCCTATTCTCTTCTGTGATTTAGGCACATTCTGCATTCTCTGAGACAAACGTCATTGTTACATGTTAACATAGAAATGACAATAAAAACCTTGAACCTTTTTTATGGGATTATAATATTGTAGGGGAAAAATTAAAGGCACTCCAGTATAAAGTCAACATCATGACTGGTATCCAGCATGGTATTTTTGCTATACTGCAGTAAGGCAAGGCAAGGCAAGTTTATTTATATAGCACTTTTCAGTAACATGATGGTTCAAAGTGCTGTACATGAACAGAAAAACATTACAGATATAGGAAAAACAAAGGAATAAGCGGAGTGAATCTTTGACTAAACTTCTTTCATATATTAAATTCAAAGTTTAATTGTTTACATTCATAAAGCTAAAGCTTGTGGTCTCTGATCTGATCTTTGTGACACTTCAGCTAAAACAGAAAGCAGCGTTGTAAGGGAAGAAAGCACAGTAGAGGTGGTGTTAGTGTGCCTGTTTGTTTGGTGTAATCATGTATGTGTGTGTGTGTGTGTGTGTGTGTGTGTGTGTGTGTGTGTGTGTGTGTGTGTGTGTGTGTGTGTGTGTGTGTGAACTGTACAAGATAGTACTAGTACGTTATCAGGCAGTCCAGTAGCACTCTGTTTAAGGTCACAGATGTCAGATGTCACAGGGTGTCTTGTTTACATAACATCCAAGAGAAATGAAGATTGCAGGAGAGCCAGTTTGGATAGCAGCATTTGTTTTGGGCAGGCAGACTCTTGTTTTTCTGTCTCCCTTAAAATCTCACTGGTACATCTCAATGGGAATTTCAAAACTGTGGTCTTTCTGCCAGAGTCCAGCTTTCTCCAAGATCGTTCTGCCAGCAAGTTCAGGAACCGCAGCTGGCCTGCAGTTCTACCTACACAGCATTTCAGTCTGAGTGCTGGTAGCGGATATATCCCTCACATTGTTCATGCAGCCTTTACATGGGCCAAGATTGCTGCCGATGTTTTCAAAATTTCTTGATACTCCAGGTAAACGGCAGCTCCAAAAAGCAGAAATCCTGTTATCATAAATCCAATTTTAACTCCGAAAAGATTGATAGATGCAGGCAGGGAAACTGGGGAGGAAGGAGAGGAGAGAAAAGAAAAGTGTCCACCTTCACCGAGAAACAGTAAGAAAAAAGTATATATGACTATCTAGTGGGTAGCCTTAAGGAGCAATGCAACATTGGTCACTGTTAATAGCATCATGTGTGTTTATTGATCTGTAGCATAACATATTTCTTTCTGTGCAACTTGTTACTTATTTCTATTAGGTTCATATATATTCATTATAAAACGCAACATGTTGAAACAAGAAATATAGCCTCACAAGGTCAAAGCTTACTGGTTGTGGAATGACTGTTCAGTAATGATGGATGGAGGAAGAAATGTAAGCTGGTATTACTGTCAGACACAAACAGGTCACCTCTGCACAGAGGGTCCTTTTCTGCTGAGCAATAGCCGTTTCTTCATCACAGCCACAGCATGAAGAGACAGAGGGCAGATGGAGAAAGTTGCCACAATACAGCACAGAGAGGAACGCGGTTCACCTTGTCTGAAAATTCTCCTCTCTGCCTTGCACACTCAAATGCTGACTTAATTGCATTTGATGGGAGCTCTTTGAAAGTACTGATGCAATCTCAAAACCTCTCCTTAGATAAACCCAAGGGATGCACTGTTTTCACTGTGGAGGCTGTATGACAGAGAAACTCAGAGCCGCACTGCTTCCCAAAGGTAAAAGCTGACATGCTCTAGCTACTTCTGTTACTGTTGAAAAATTCAAATACGGCCTGAGATGTGACTGAAAATATTACCAAATACTCCCAAAAATGATAATGGAGCATTTTAGATACCTTGCTAATTACAATTTAACACTCACAGAAATGCTAGGGGGCATTGCATGTAGTAGAGATGGAAATGGCTATACAAATGGAAAAATTGCATTAAATCTAACAAGAGCTTCAACAAAACAATGGACCATGAGATGAAGGAAAACAGAACATTGGTCTCTTCTCAATGAGGAAGAACCAGCTGCTCAGAAACCACTAAAGGCATTAATGGTTTGTGGAAACTCTGGCGAGGTTGACAGATTGATGAAATAAACATCCTAGTAGGTGGTAGTAATAGAAAATGCTCTAAGATTTTGGAAGTGGTAAATTTCTGTGACACTGCCACATAGAGTTAATGAGAAACAATGTAAAACATGTTAGGTTTAACCCATAAGTGAATATAATTTGGATAGTGTCGACTGTACTCTTTGTTTTACTCATGTTGAGATGTAGGAGTACTGTCAATGTTGGCTAGAATCTAAAATTGGTATTTCCAACTTGACAGACAACAATATCATGCTTGATCAAATGTTAAGAATGCATGATAAACAAGTTTTGTTCAATGTGGAAACTATTTTATTAAGAAATGCAACTCAGTTTGCATCAAGTCAATATCCTTCACACACTTGCACACTCCAGTCATCATCCCATCTCACATAACAGATTTTTGTGCAGACTCCCCCTGCTGACTGACCACAACCAAGTGCAGACTGCAGGAGATCTTCCCAGACTAGGAATCAGGGGTAAAATATTACAGAGAATCATGTAGTGTGGCCCCAGCTTTACCAAATCTATTATCGGTGTTGTTAGGAGCTAACACTTAGCCAGTCATTGCACTGTAACAGTGATTGCAAATCATCTATATCTTCTCTGTCACTTTGACACTAATCCTATCTGTCAAGTACCCAAAATGCTACCCCACAGACAATTTTAAAGCATCAGGGGTTTCTACTGCTTATATGAGCGAATATAGTCTACTAGCCCTATTGCGATTCAAGAACTCCCTTTTTTTTTACATCAAAGTAAGAATCTCAAACAAAATTACAAGAGAATGTCAGTTGAATCCATTTCACTAGACAAAGTCGCATAAAGACAGTAACTGGACTGCGCTTCATAGTCATTCCCCTCCCAGCTGGATTGTAGACCATATACAGTGGAGGCTTTTACCATGTTTCCTAGGTTACTGTTTTGAGGAGATGAGGAATAACAACACCGAGACATGAAGGAAGCAACCAAAGAGGAGCTGAGCTATTCACAGTTGTCCATTTTCCTTTGTGATGGCCCATCAAAGAGGCATTCACATCCCTGTGGGTTTATCAGGCCCCTCAGTTCAATCACCTGATATAGCACTATTTAGTCCCAGCTGTCTGGAATTTCAGACACACTTCTCTCCCCCTGAACCTGCCTCTCTGAGCAGCTGTGACCCTCACTACAGACAGCCAATTACAGGCAGCTCTAGAGCCAAGAGCAATGCTTCTAGTCACTGTAGGCATAACTACGGTGGAGGGGGAAGTACAACTGACAGCATGCATGTTTTCATCATTTTCAATAGGTCCAAAGCAGGTGGCCAATCAGTGTGCCTTCAGTTAGAGGAAAAAATAAAACAGTATACCTAAAACAGTGGTGGCATATATAACACTTGTGATTGAATTTGAATTGAAAAACTTTACCGACTCTAAAATCAAGCCTTGTACAGGGAGCAAAACTAAATATAACTATATTATTAAGAATTAAATTATCATCTGAGTTACTGAGAGCACAGTTATCCCTTTTTTCACATGGTCAATGACGTTTGATGTGGCTTTAGTGATTTCAAATAAAGCCCACTTCACATATCAAAGTCTAAGTTTCATGACTTATAGGAAGGTATGTCACTTTTCATCAGTACTCAGAATATCTTGTAGTCCCACAAGTCAAACCTGCAAGGCATTTCCAAATGGTTGCATTTTAGACTTATTCAGACTCCCATTTATCGACCTTTCATCATGATTGACCCACTCTGTTTCTCTAACAGGCAAAGTGCAGGTATGTCTGGCTGTTTCATCAGTAAAGTGGAAATTATTACTGAGCAGGTAGAAACTGGGGAGGCAGCCCGCCTCAGGTACAATGGCATTTTATTTTTATTGTAACCATCAGAAATCTCTCAAATCAAACTTGCAGCGAGGGTTTCACTCAGTGTGACTGGTTTCACAATTTGAACGTCACTGAGTGCACTGTGGACTTCTATCTGAATGACGCTACAGTTTCTGAAAAGATTACTGAAACAAATATCCCAGTAAACATCCCCATTTACTGAGCTATGAAAAAGTGTTAATCCCCCTAAAATTATGTGCTTTTTTGTCACGTTACAACCACAAATTACTGTAAAAATGTATTTTATAGGGATTTAAAAAAAAACATAATTTGCATAGTTGTGAAGGGGAACAAAGGGAATGTTTGGTTGTAAAAATTTTAAAATAAGTCAAGCTGGTAAAACAGATAGGCTTACTTGAAGAACTCCATAAAGGAAAATCCATATCCATGTTGCTCGGCGATGCCTGCACACACAACATTGGCTGATGCACCAATCAGTGTGCCATTTCCTAAAAAGACAGAAAATAAAGGTGAGCTGGTAAAACAACACTAAGTGCCAGTTTTATCTTTCATTTGAAAAAAATATTTTCTAAAATATTTATTTGTTGAGGTGTAGAGCAAGTAAACAAGAAGTGTTTGTAAGGTTGCAGTCATAAAAATGGTAAAGCCTTTTGTACGAGCTATCATTTTAAATGAAACATGGATCAGATGTATAATCTCTCCGTTTCGTCTCAACCTGCCTTTTTAAGTCTGCTTGAAGTGCATAGAGGGTATGAAAACAGGCCTGCTGTCGCTTTTGCATTTTTCCGTTTTATTTGAGAGGAGGTTTGCAAACCCTCTAGATAGTGAAAGTATGGGCTCCTAATTTAGCTATACAAGAACCTTTCCAATAACATATGATCAAACCAGAGCTGTGAATTAAAAACAATAATTTACTTTTTTAATGAAAATACCAAACCTATCTAATTATTCATGTTTCAGATATGGAAAATAACCAAATAAAATCACCAGAACGTTGAAAATGAATTTGATTCATTCAAATGAGTTTGTTTTAACTGTTTCAATGAGCGTGTGAATACAGTGTTAGTCCTCAGGTCTCAAAAGTTGTTGGTGTGGGAGTGGAACTGGACAGCAGCTCGATAAAAATCTGTCATACTGCTGTTGATTAATCTGAAACACATTGACAGCTCCCTCTGTTTGTGTCCTTCCCACCCTGACAAAGCCAAACTGCGATAAAGGGCTGATCGCCGGGTGTAGCAGACACTGAAGAGGCTACACTTTGAGGACCTTGAAGGTGCTTTCTGAAAAATGAAAAAATATCCAGTCCTCCCAGGGGAGAGACACAGCTGCTGAAACTGTGGCTGTCACCTAAAGCGTATGATCCCAGAGGCCATCTTTATGGATCCACACCTTTGAGGAACGGATCAAACTGTAAAGTCCCCTGCTGTCTGCATGGCTGTTATAATTTTTCACCCGAAACCACATACACTTCATTTCTATTAAAGATTGAAAACTCACCACCGAGGCAGGCCCCCATGGCTAAAGCAAAGATGAGAGGTTTTACAGGCAGGTTGACATCTGCATCCTGACTCAGGTTGATGAGAACTGGGATCTGGGAGAATCATACATGCATTTAAAATCACAAAAATATACTATACACTGATTTTTAAAGAGTCTAGCGACATTGAATATTATTTTACCAATTTTAAGTGGAAAAAGCATCCTAATAACATCTATTTATTCATTTAGTTGACGATGAATGAAGCTCAATATGGTAATACATCTGTTAGTATTTCAATGCATCAGTTAACTAATCCTTTAGAAAGTGGATTAAATCAGTACGTTCTACTAGAAATAATTTTTTGCTGGAATTATTGCTGGAAAACAGCTTTTTTGCTTTAACAAAAAAATCTAACAATTTTTTTATTTAACCTTTATTTATACAGGTATTTTCATTGAGATTCAAGATTACCTTTTCAAGAGATATCTGTTTTGATTAAAGAAAACAACAACAATAAAACAATAAAAAAGAAGGAACATGTTTATGTGCCTTTCCACTTTTGGGCATGAATGTTATCTGCTTACAATGTCACAGAAAGACCTTCAAACTTCCTCCTTTTCCAACAGCTCTGTTCTGATAATTATTCCTTCCACAGCAGTAACTCAACTCTAATTAGCTTAATCACAGAACTTTACTTAAAGGTATCCTGCATTTAAGTTGCTGATTTCAACCTAAATTTGGCAACCTTGAAATAAGATGAGATGGTATTTTGTAACGGAAATATAGAAGGTGGGATTTTCTAAATACTTGGTCACATGGGAGCAGCAGGCTTTATGCCAGGGATTCCCAAAGTAGTTTTTAATATAGCAAATTTACGCATTTAATCGTGTAAAGTTCTCAAATCTCCAACTATTCGACATCACAAAACACCCAAGTATTTTGTCTCAAATATATGAAATTATTCTCAAATTCTTTAGGTTTTTTTGTGGAAAGTTTGTCATCTGTGACTAGTAATTTATTTTCTGTAATTAACAATTGCCATAATACTTTAATTTTTAAAGTACAAGAATAAAGTTCTAATATTAGATGTTCAAAAATTTGAGAATAAACACATGGCGAAGACAGATCTTTTGGACGAGTTCTCATAAAATTACTACTATACTCTCACACTTTTATGACTTTATTGTTGTATTTTCTAAAGAGAAAAGAAAATGAAATGCTTCATTTTTATTGTTTGTTTCACCAAGATGTATGCTTGGAAATGTTTTTATTACGACACCTGATGGACTTTCCTTTTTTTACATTGTAAGATGAAAGAAAAACTGTCACCCATGTGATATGAGAAAAAATAAATTTGTGAATAAATTTTCATTTAGTAAGTTTACCAATTAAAGAGACAGAAGGAAAAAACATCCTTATAAAAGGATAAAAGAATCTTGATTTGACATTTCTTACAGTTCAAAACTCAAACCCTCTCGTTTGTAACCAATAAATACTTACTTTTAAAGCCCTACTTTTTCTGTTTTTAGCCAACTACCATCAATATATGGTCCCCTTTATAAGACTTGTGCTTGTTCTTTACTAGATTCTTTCTCATGTACATGGCTTATTACTTTAACAGCTGTAGTGCATCCGTAGGGCATAAACTGAAATGAGAAATTACTCTGACGCAGCATACCATGGTGGCAGTGAAGGGAATGTTGTCGATGAGGGAGGAAGCCAGAGCTGAGACCCACATGACTAAGATAATGGCCACAGCCAAGCGCTGGTCTTCTGGCACCGCCTGGGAGGGGAGACAATCAGAGCAGAGGGTAACCCGTACAGTCGCTGGTGTTTCCTATTCCTACATCAGCCAGCCTGTGACCTAAATAAAACCCACCAAATATGATCAATCTTTGGGATAGAGCTCTTTCATGACAGGTCCTCAGGTGGTTGGTTTGATTTTTGTCCTGAGACCTTACCCAGTTCTCTGCCTGTGACCTAATGCTATTTAATATTAGGATCCTGAAGCACCAGGGGCCTAGCCCTGAAGCAGTCCTGTTTTTATTGGACAGTAGTCTATTAAAATGTTTAAAAAAACATGCACTAGTTGTTTGCCAATCCCTGCATAAAATTACCATAAATGAGTACACTGCGTAATTTTTATTGCTTACTGTTAGCAGTTAAATTTAAACAAACTAAAACTACATACTCTTCTTCTGAAAATTAGCCAAATATAAATGAGAAAGCAGCCAAAGTCCAATGACCACATTTGCAAGACACCCACTTTAAAACTAAGAAAATGCATGAAAGTTTGGCCCCTATGAACAGAAAAAAGATTTTTGAAACATTTAAAACTTTTACACTTATCTTGTTTTAGTAATTCTGCAACTCAGGTGGAAGAATCTGTTAATAGGAGAACTATTAGGTGTTTTCCACAAATACCAAGTTCCCAGAAGACTGGCGTGAAGACAGCAACTTTCTGTGCCATAGATACATGCATGTATCTATGGCACAGACAGTCTGGCACAGACTGTGAATAGCCTCAAATTTTGTAAAGTAAATGGACTGAATTTGATACAGTGAACCAGAGTGAGAACCTTTACCCATAGATGATCAAAACAGGGAATGGTGGTGAACTTTTCCAAGAACTCAAAGAACTCTAAAAGCCCTGCAGACCTCACTTGCCTCAGTTAAGGTTAGTGTTCATGATTCAACATTAAGAAAGAGACACTGGGTGAGCCTAGCTTTCAGTTCCAAGGCAAAAAGCGATCACTTCCTTGGGTTTTGCAGCAGGAGTAGCCTGAAACATTATTTTTATGCGCAAACCTTTCCAAAGTGGCTAAATTGAAACAATTCTCCCAAAATAAAGAAAGGGGCATAATTCAAGTACGACATAAAATCAAGAGGGCAAACTGTTTTTTTCTAACAGCATTGTTTGTAAACATTTAAAATGATAGAGGCATCTAAGTTCTTCTTCAAACTCTAAGGTCACTTGCGGAGTACCACAGGGTTCAGTCCTTGGTCTAATTCTCTTCACTATATATATATATATATATATATATATATATATATATATGCTTCCGACTGGCAAAATGATCAGACAGCATGGGATTAATTTCCACTGTTATGCTGATGACACTCAGCTATATTTATATATTTATCCATAACTCCTGATGAATCCAGTCAACTACTTCGACTACAGGCATGTCTAGATTGCATCAAAACTTGGATGACTTTAAATTTCCTGCTTTTAAATTCTGGTAAGACAGAAGTTGTCATCTTTTGACCAGAGTCCTCAAAAAATAAACTTCTTAATCAATCACTTAATCTGGATAGCATTAAAGTGGCCTCAGGTAATAAAGTAAAAAATCTTAATGTTATTTTTGACCATGAAATATCATTTAAATCCCATATTAAACAGGTTTCCAGGGTTTCCTTTTTCCACCTCTGAAATATCGGCAAAATTAGAAATATTCTGTCCAGGAATGATGCTGAAAACTAGTCCATGCATTTGTTACTTCAAGGCTGGACTATTGTAATTCTTTACTATCAGGAAGTCCACAAAATGCAGTTCGAAGCCTTTAGCTGATCCAAAATGCTGCAGCAAGAGTTCTGAATGAAAATCAACAAGAGGGATCATATTTCTCCAATTTTAGCTTCCCTTCATTGGCTTCCTCTTAAAACAAGAATAGAATTTAAAATTCTTCTTCTAACATATAAAGCCCTTAATAATCAAGCTCCATCATATATCAGAGCTCTGATTACCCCGTATGTTCCTAACAGAGCACTTCGCTCTCAGACTGCAGGTCTGCTGGTGGTTCCTAGAGTCTCTAAAAGTAGAATGGGAGGCAGATCCTTTAGCTATCAGGCTCCTCTGCTGTGGAACCCTATCTACTTTTAAGACTAGGCTTAAAACTTTCATTATTAACTAAAGTTATACTTAGAGTGGCTTATGTTACCCTGAGCTATCTCTATAGTTATGCTGCTATAGGCTTAGGCTGCTGGTTCTCCTACGTTTCTCCAGTTTGCATTGCTTGTTGCCATTTCAGCTTTTAACTTTTTGTTCTCTCTCTTTTTTTCTTTATAGTAGGTGCACCTGGTCTGGCGTTCTGTTAACTGTGACATCATCCAGAGAAGACAGATCACCCGCTATTACCATATAACATAGCTCTGTCGTCTCTAACCCCCAGTCGGTCGAGGCAGATGAGCGTTCACACCGAGCCTGGTTCTGGTTCTGCTGGAGGTTTTTCCTTCCCGTTAAAGGGGAATTTTCCTTTACACTGTCGCTTCATGCTTGCTCAGTATGAGGGATTGCTGCAAAGACATGGACAATGCAGACGATTGTCCACTGTGGCTCTACGCTCTTTCAGGAGGAGTGAATTTATGCTTGTTAGGACTTGATGGAATCTACTGTGTTTCCATAAGAGGAAAATTTGTTTGACCAATCTGTATAATCTGACTGAATATGACTTTGGAAAGTGCCTTAAGATGACATGTATCATGAATTGGTGCTATGTAAATAGCATTTAATTGAATTGAATTAAGTTGGCAATGTATAATGCTTAATATCCTGCCTTCATGAAATCTTGGGGTATTCAGGTAACATCCGGGGCATTAGCCCCAAATGTCCAGGTGTGAGGATGTCTCTTGTTTGAACCGTTTTGATCTTCTCCCTCCTCCTCAATCCCACAAGTTAAAGGAAACCGTCTCCTCTTTCCCCTTTACCTCCAATTGTATCAAGACAGAAAGGTCATGCAGCTCCACCCAGTCCTTTGCTTGGGAAACTAGACAAGTTAGGGATCCACAATAGCACACCACCTGTCATGTGTGATTATTAGACTCAGACAGGACTGGTGCCTAAACATGAGCTGACGTACCTATTACTGGTTCAATTCTCAGCTAAGGGACAACTCACTCGCACTCGGCCAAGGGGCAAGAATATGGGTGAAAATTACCAGAGACCTCAGCAACCACCGGCAGGAATGAGACGTAAACAAAATAATTGAATTCAAAGCTGTGCACAGCCAAAGGATCAATATGCATAAAATGCAATATCAAGTCACCTGTGCCCAATTATCACTTATGCAGGCCGAGCAGATACCTGAGCAATGATGGCTGAGGCTGCGAATCAAAGAAAGGACTCACTTTTATCAGCAGCGCTGTCTGCTCTCCAATATAGTCGATAAGCTGCAGCTGGGCTAAAGCCTGAAAAATGAAAAGGAGATCAATAAGAAAAGAAGTCAAGAGAAAATTACTTAGAGGTGGGAAGAAAGAGAAGAAAAGCAATTTGGCTTCTATTTAGCAGTCATTAAGCAGACAGAGATAAATGCATTCTTGTTATCGTACCTGACACTGAGAATTATATACGTATATATAGCCACATGCCGGTAGGTATTCCTTATGGGAGATGCTTGTCTAACACTATACAGACTTCAATGATTCCAACAAATAGTTTTAGCCACATCCCATGCCCAGCAGTCAAAAGACAGAAACAACAGAGCTCTCATTGTGTCGACAATATGGACCTTTCTCTTTCCTTTAGCAGCATGGCTCATAGGTGAAGGAACAGGTAATTACTTTTCACAATGTGAGTTCACTGCCAAACTAAATTTGGGTCACACCCAAGCGTGCTGTCAATATAGCTAAGCTAACTTATGAAGTTGTTTCTTTTATTATCTCATGAAGCAGTTTGCCAAAGAAGAAGATCCCAGATCGTGACACCTTAACTGGATGTACTATTTAAGACTTTTTGTTTGCTATTATTGTTTGATTCCCTCTCTGGCTTTTGGCTGAAATCATCTGTAATAGAATATAAACCTGCTTTCCAACATATGCCACAGATAAGGACCACACGCTATGTGTACCTCCATCAAAACAAAGAGACCCGCGAAGAACAGTAGAGTGGCCCACTCCACCCGGTGAAGGATAATCTCAAAGTCCTGGACATCGGCCAGAACTAAAAGCCAAAGGGCCCCTAGGATAGCAATCCAACCTGAGTGAGAGAGAGAGAGAAAAGGAAGCACCGCCTGATGATAATCTTCACAGCCAGACAAAATCTGCATCCAAGACAGCTTTTTAAAACATTTATGACGAGAAGACATTCATAGCACACAGACGTTTTCACATTTATAACCTCAAATGTCAGCGTATTTTATTGAACACAGCAGACCAGCACAAAGTGCATCATCCATTTTTATTCAGCCTGCCTGAATCAATATTTTGTAGAACCACCATTTTGCTGCAATTATAGCTGCAAGTTGTTTGGGGTATGTCCCTACCAGCTTTCAACATGTGCAGACTAAAAATTCTGCCTATCGGTCTTTGCAAAACAGTTCAAAATCAGTCAGATTAGACGGATAGGGTCAGCATACATACATACACACACATACACACACACACACACACACACACATACATACATACAATATGTGCACCTACATACATACATACATACATGCATGCAATTTAATAGGATCTTTTGTAGCTACTAACAGGATTTCTTCCAGGATGATTTCCCTGTAATCCATCAGCTTCTCTGTCTCTCTGTCTGTGCGCAGAAACACACACCCCAGCATGATGATGCCACCATCATGCTTCACTGCAGGAAGGGTGCGTTCAAGGCAATGTCCAGAAGTGAATCTTTGGTAAGAGTACCGTTTTTCATGTAGGTTTGAAAGTTACATTTTGGGCATATCTCAGCAGAACACCTTCTGAATATTTGCTGGTTCTCTTACATGGTTTGTAGTCAATGGCAAATTATACTTCCTATGGCTTTTCTTCAACTATGGCTTTCTTTATGTCACCCGTCCATAAAGACGAGAATTGTGGAATGATAAACTAGAAGTTTTCCTATCCAGAGATTATCCCAATTTTGCAGCTCTTCCGAAGTTACTATAGGTCTCTTTGCCACTTTTCTGATCGATGCTGTCCTTGCTCAGCCTGTCAGTTGTTTAACAAATCTGAGAGGCTGAGGTTTTTTGCATGGGTGGCTTCCGAAGGTTGCAGTGGATTTTGTCAATGCTGTATGAGCAAAAGAGGCTGAAAACAAATGCATCAAATATGCTAATAATTGTTAAAGTAAAACGTGTTTTACTTTTTTTTTTACCCTTCATAGTAATGCACTACCCTAACCAGCTGACCCAAGGGGCTGGGGAGAGGGACGTCTGAGCCTCCCTACTGAAGCTGCTACCCCCGATAAGCGGAAGAAGATGGATGGATGGATGGATGGATGGATGGATGGATGGATGGATGGATGGATGGATGGATGGATGGATGGATGGATGGATGGATGGATGGATGGATGGATGGATGGATGGATGGATGGATGGATGGACAAGTAAAGCTTTTATTAATGTTGGAGAAAGTATCCCAAAAGTAAACCAGAATTTTGTTAGCTTTAACAATACATAAAATAGGTTCTTGCAAGTCAGACTTAGTTAGGGTTAGGGTTCCTGCATGAGATACTTTCTTCATGTAATACCTTCTCATTACGCCAAAAACACTGAGCATGTTCTAAGCTGCAGCACATGACCTGGCACCGACAGAGTGGGTTTTTGGAAGAGAAAGGCATGTGCATCCTCTCTGAGAACATTTGCTTAAACAGGTAAGCGGCAGTAATTGGCGGCGGTAATTGGCCTGGCTGATCCCTTTGAAAAATGCTTTCACAACTGAAGGGACTTAGAGGGGGAGGCTAAAATGAGAAAGTGACAGGGAGAAGATTGGGGTGGAATAGTTTACTATAAAGACCAGATAAGAAAAAAAACAAAATGGTAATTTGCTGCATTTTAACAAGAACTTACCTTGCTACACCAGTCCTCTAAGTAAGGACCACAGTTTAGCATTGTAACAGAAAACATGTATTTCCCTCTACTCCAAAAGGCTTATGAAACAAGTTCCAGTGAAAATGTCAGGGAAAATTATCTGGTGGTAAATGATTGAAATAATTATTCTGATGACAACAGTTTACCTGAAACACCAGTGCTGTTTTCGTCTCCCATTAGCTCCTAATAGCAGCTAAATGTCACATTCAGCAACAAGCGCTATCATTCACCTACTATTTAATACTGGGCAAGCAGGCCACACCAAGTGCCTACTATGTCTGGATGCTAAGGCAGTCATTGAAGTTGTGCTTTCTTGAATCCTAAACAATTCAAAATATGATAGAAAGCAAACTCAGAATTTTTATTTATATATATTTTAAATAGTTAACATTGTTGTTTTGGTATATATTCCTTTGCACCATAGCACTGCATAGTTGGGAATTTAATTGAGTGGTACTAATAGCTTTTAATGGCAATATGTTACAGAAGCCTATTTCTGTATGATGGGCTCACTCGTGATTCTGGAGTACTTAGTTGTACAGAACCGTTTGTGGCTTATTCAATAAATGCAAGGTGATCAGCTACTGTGACTACAAAGCAGTCCCAGATCACCACTCTGAGGTGTAGGGTTGCTGTATTTTTGTCAAACATGGTGTTGTGCATTCTTCCCTAACATCTCTACTTTGTTCCTCTATATGATAAAGAGAAAATGCTTTCAGTTGGTATCCTTAATAAACTATTAAATGATATTGTCATGTGATATTTAAAATGATAAATCCTTCAATTAATATAAATGCAGATTAGTGGGAATCTGAACACAGCAGTTGGTCTGAGAGGGGGAAATACCAAAGCATACTGATGTCAGGGTCAGGATTGACCTGAACCCTTCCAGTCACAGTTACGGTCTGATATTTAAGTGCTATAAGACGCTAAAATATTTGTGGTTTGAATACTGTTTTATAAATTTTTACCTAACCTTTCTGTCAGATGGTAACTCTGACTGGAAACCTGTTACATGTTTTAAGTAGGTGTTTTACACAAGAGGATAACTGTAACCAGTCATCATAATCACTCAATGCCAACATGCCAACGGTTTAAATGCTGATAAAATAGAGTTTGCATCGGTATCTGTGATATTTTTTACATCAAAGTTGTTCTAAACTGTCATCTCAACTGTGATCACGCTCCAGGATTTACTGATCTGGATTAAATTAACAAAGAGATCAAAAGTGTTATTTACTGGAGTCAAGTTATTAACTGCTTATGACGTTATTACAGAACTTGACTTCAAAAATCCTGAACGAGAACTAAAGTAACATTCCAATTAAAATAGCTTTTTGAGGACAGCCCGAACAGTTTCTGGGTATTTCGTCTACCAGATGAGACAGTGACGTCTGGTGCAAGCGGTACATTGAGAAATATGGCTTGTAGAAACATAATAGAAGAAATGAAACAAATTAAGAAGAATGGTAAAGCATTTGATACTCTCTTTGGATCTTAAACTATGTAAATAAAATGATTTACACCAAAGTCAATGTTCTAGAGTTTAATAAATCAGTTTTCTTTCCACATATTTGTCTATTTTCTTTAAACTTTCATTGTTGTGCTTGATTTGTCACAATCCCAATGGCTGTAATGCAATCTTGTAATCACAATGGTTTCGTCATAGATACAGTAGTAACTCATGGTGCCAGAGTCAGAGAGGAGGAATCAAATCACTTGGCTATAATCAAACAGCAATTAAAACCTAACATGAGAAGGTAATGAGATTTTAACAAGGCTTAATTCTGAAAGAGCACGTGAAAGAACAGACTGGGCTTGCAGCTGCAGTCAACCCTGACTCTGACCTGCACGCTTTAATGAGCGGTGTGTTTAAGAAGGCCCCTAACCCTCCAGCGCACCAGAAAACATGCTGCAGTGGGGTCACTCCCATTTGATAAATGTCACAGAGAGCTAACCCAAGCGATGGCTGTAATTAACTCAGCACGGCTGCTGACGATGTGACCTCATGGGGAGGCGCATCAAAACACACATCTGAACTAATGAGATGCACTTAGGGTCACCTGACGCCGGCACGTCAGAGACACCACAGCGTCATACAGGCAAGATATAATCCTCAACCTACAGCACATGTAACGAACACACAGAGACATTAGTTTAACTCAGACCACAGAGTTTGTCTTTACTTTGGAGGATGTTTGCTGAAACAGGCAAAATAATCCTAAAATTGCATTTAAAGGTAATACAGATGCAGCGATCCTGCATCTTAAAATATATTTAGCACAAATATACTTTTAGTGTGTGGTTAAACAAATAATTGGACTTTTGAAGAATTTACAGAACTGTATTTCACAGTCATAGTGATGTAATCTTACATCATTTTCACTTGAAGTAGGATTATCTATTAACTTATTCTTAGAAAGTGTATTTTAAACCATTATAATGGTTTTCATTTCATTACATGTTTCAGTACTTTTTTGTGAGTAAATTGAAAATATATTAAACTCAAAGTACATTTGAATGCAGACATTATTTTTTCAGTAGAAGCAGCCCATAGTTTCCTTGCCCATTTGCAGACTAGTCCTGAAGTGAAGCAAAGTGGTGGCAGCATCATGCTGTGGGGAGGCTTTTCAACAGCAGGAACATGGAGCTAAACAGTTAAATCTTAGAAAAATATCTGTTCAAATCATATTCCTGTGTTAGAACGGCCAAATCAAAGTCCAGATCTAAATCAAATCAGGACTGTGGGCTCGGCTGTTATCCGGCTGATTGAATAGCCAGTTACTTCCTTGCTCATGTACAGACTGAACTTTATAACCTGTATCATTAGACTTTTATGGACATTTATGGATAACATTTATGGATAAACTCCTGGGGCATGTATATATTACGGTAATTCACTTTTAATCTCCACATGTTTTGAATTGCTGATTGCTGTTAGGTGTAAACTCACAGAGCGTATCATTTCTGCTGAGGCCACCTTTTTATTATGACAATCTGAGGATAGATCTACGCCGTATAGGTCTTCCTAAATAGTTAAATAATTGTAATCTGAATTAATCAAAAAGTAGGTCAAGCTGCTTTGCGTTGAAGTCCCTCCAAGCATTGAACATGCTGGGGTGGAGTGAGAAATATTCATCAGTGCAGCCCGAGCATCTGCATAACGTATCATGATGATAAGTAATACTATTTGTCAGGGTTCTCTGTGTTGGCTGCTCTAACTCTACTCCTCAGGTGTGTCTAGTTGGCTGAGGAGGCGTGGTCCACACCTGCAGCTCGTTGCAGGCGGCTTCCTCTGGCTTCTTAAGCAGAGCACTGGCAGATGGAAGACGCCGGAGCCTTAACCAGTCGTGATTTTGGTGCTTGGATGCACTCACCTGTCTTGACGTCCCGTCCGAAGAAACAGACCAGCAGACCTGTCTGCTCAGATTTTGCTCTGGCGCTCCCCTCATACTTCCTGGAAGTTACCCAGCGAGGCCTGAGATCCCCTTTCCCGGGTTCTGTTGGTTCTGTGCTCACTCTGGTCAATCCATCTGTCAACCGCTGCCGATGAGGTCGCCTCGGATTCCTCGCCAGCTAAATCAGCCGCCCTCAGCCACTAGCCGCCTATCTCCATCTGAGTAGTCACATAGAGTTCTCATGACGCTACTTCTTCCCGGTTAGGTCCGCCCAGCCTAATGGTAAGCAGCGCAACTCCTAGCAAGTTTCTTGACTCTTATTTCAGAAGAACTCACTTGCTCTTTCTTACAGACTCTCCAGCCGTGACGTTCTGACCCAGCCGAGTCACCTGTAGTTCCGTCCATAGACCTGCCTGTTTTCCTTTAATAAAAATCTTAAAACTGTGCATTGCCTCCCGTTCGTATCTGCATGTGGGCTCGTCATCTGAAAACCATGACAGAAGAAGGCTCCGGCCACCAGAGTCCAGCGGATACGTTCGGGCGGCAGATAGCCGCACAGCAGGAACAAATGCAGTCGCTAGGTTTTGCTGTCAATTCCACTCAGGAACAGCTTCAGAGATTAGCCGCTCAGGTTAGCCTACTTGTGGACACAGTCACTTCCGCGAAGACGTCACCTGTCACTCAGGATCACGTTACCCCCGCCTTCCGACGCTCCGAGCTTGGAGAATCAGGTTTGGACTCCACCACTTGAGGGCGCGTCACCTTGTCCGGAGAAATTCTCCGGTGACGGTGGAAGTTGCGGTGGTTTTCTTTTCCAGTGCAAACTGGTGTTTAACCGTTCTCCCCAGACTTTCGCCTCTGATGAGGTAAGGATATCTTATGTCTTACGTCTACTAACGGGTAGGGCTCTTAGGTGGGCCGAGGCTCGATTCCCTGATTGTCAGTCGTTTGGGATTACTTTTCAGGACTTCATTGCTGAATTTAAGACAATTTTTTCACCTGAGTTGGATTCGGCACAACAGTCTCGTCATCTCCTCACTTTGAAACAGCGCGGTCGACGCGTATCTGATTTTTCCGTGGAGTTTCGTACGTTTGCTGCTGCTGCGGGTTGGCAGCCGAGACCGTTAAAGGCAGTTTCTTTCAGGCTCTAGACGAGTCGTTAAAGGATGAGTTAGCTCGGGTTGAGGAACCTGAGGATTTTGAGGAGTTTGTAGCACTTGCTATCCGTTTGGATTCTCGATTACGCAGCCGAACCCGTTTTAGATCCAACCTTGCCTTGCAATCATCCACCTCCACCTCTTCTACATTTACCAAGAAGGAACCCTGTTCCTTTACACCTCCTCCTGAACCCATGCAGTTGGGGCAGGTTGGTCTTTCCAATAAGGAACGTCAGCAGCGTGTCTCGGAAAACTTATGTCTTTATTGTGGAGGTGAGGGTCATTACCTCAGAGATTGTCCTGTTCGGCCAAAAGACCGAGTCCGCCACTCTTAACGGGGGGGATCGGTGGACAGGTTGGGATCTATTCCCCGGGAGGCTGTTAAGGCGTCATTTGGTTCTCGTTGTTGTTTACCAGTTACTTTAATATTCGACCAGAAAAGTTTTGATGTTTCAGCTCTAGTAGATTCAGGCTCTGATTTTAATCTCATAGATCAGGCGGTTGTGGACCAGCTTCGAGTACCTGTCGATCTTTTACCCGAGCCACTCCAGGTCTCGTCATTAGATGGGCAGAGATTGACTCTTATTACCCATCGCACCCGACCATTGGTAGTGATAGTTTCCGGTAACCATCGGGAACAGCTTTCCTTCTTTGTCTTCCCGGTAAAGCGTTCACCTGTGGTTTTGGGAATAGCCTGGTTAAGGGTCCACAATCCGCAGTTTAATTGGGCTGAGTCCCGACTGGAGTCATGGTCACCTACTTGTCATTCCCGTTGCTTGCAGTCCGCTCGGCCCGTAGCCGTCTCCTCTACTTCCTTGACAGATTCCGGAGACATGATTGACCTCTCTCGCGTTCCAGAGGATTACCACGACTTACGGCAGGTATTTAGTAAAACTCAGGCTTGTTCTTTGCCCCCACATCGCCCATACGACTGTGCGATTGACTTGTTACCTGGGGCCCCTCTACCGGTGAGTCGGCTCTATAACATCTCCAGGTCAGAACGTCAATCGCTTGAGAAATACATCAGTGAGTCTTTGGCTACGGGGTTAATTCGTCCTTCTTCCTCCCCATTAGGGGCTGGTTTCTTTTTTGTGGGCAAGAAGGACGGGACCCTTCGACCCTGTATAGATTATCGAGGGCTTAACCAGATAACCGTCAAGAATAAGTACCCGCTTCCTCTATTATCATCAGCCCTCGAGCCAGTCCAGAATGCCAAGATTTTTACTAAGCTTGATCTGCGCAACGCTTATCATTTGGTTCGGGTGAGACAGGGGGATGAGTGGAAGACGGCTTTTAAGACTCCGTTAGGTCACTTTGAGTACCTAGTCATGCCCTTCGGCTTGTGTAATGCCCCGGCAGTTTTTCAGGCATTGGTTAACGACGTCCTGCGGGATTTTTTGAATGTTTTTGTTTTTGTCTATTTAGATGACATCCTGATTTACTCTCGTGACCTAGAACAACACAAGCAACATGTGCGACTTGTTCTCCAGCGATTACTAGAAAATCGCCTGTTTGTAAAAGCCGAGAAGTGTGAGTTCCACCAGACTTCAGTTTCGTTCCTCGGTCTTGTTTTGGAAGGCGGTCAAGTGAGGTCAGACCCAGAAAAAATAAAAGCAGTAACGGAGTGGCCAGTTCCTGAGTCACGTAAACAGCTTCAACGTTTCCTTGGGTTCGCCAATTTCTATAGGCGTTTTATCAGGAACTACAGCCAGATAGCTTCCCCGTTACATGCTCTTACCTCCACCAAGGTCCCTTTTATCTGGAGTCCTGAAGCCGATGAGGCATTTAATCGACTTAAGTCCCGTTTTTCCCAGGCTCCCATACTCGTTCACCCTGATCCTGCGAAACAATTCACCCTTGAAATAGACGCTTCAAACACAGGTGTGGGAGCGGTCCTATCCCAACAGTCTGAGATAGATAAAAGGTTACACCCTTGTGCATTCTTCTCCCGTCGCTTGTCCCCCGCCGAGCAAAACTATGATGTAGGCGATCGTGAACTGTTAGCCATTAAGTTAGCATTGGAGGAGTGGCGGCACTGGCTAGAGGGATCCGAGCAGCCCATCATAATATGGACAGATCACAAGAACCTCTCCTATCTGCAGACAGCCCGTAGACTCAACTCAAGGCAAGCCCGTTGGTCATTATTTTTTTCTCGTTTCAACCTCACCATAACCTACAGACCAGGCTCCAGAAACATTAAACCAGATGCTCTGTCTCGTCAATTTGCCCCATTTGAACAAGAGAAGGAGCCGGAACTTATTCTTCCCCCCACATGCACTGTTGGAGGTCTGCATTGGGATCTGGAGGACAGGATTAACCAGGCCCAACTATTAGATCCGGATCCTGGTACGGGTCCACCGGGACTAAAGTATGTTCCCCAATCTGTTCGTCCGGAGGTTTTACGCTGGTGTCACGATGCTAAGTTTTCCGCCCATCCGGGCATTTATAGAACCCAGTCTCAGGTGTCCCGACGATTCTGGTGGCCATCGTGGACCAAGGACGTCAGAGACTATGTTTTAGCTTGTCCTATCTGCGCCCAGAATAAGTCTTATAACCAGCCACCTTCTGGGTTGTTGAATCCTCTTCCTATCCCCAAACGTCCATGGTCCCACATTGCCATTGATTTCGTTACTGGACTCCCTGTTTCCCAAGGCATGTCAACGATTTTGACTGTTGTTGACCGTTTTTCGAAGTCTTGTCATCTCATTCCCATCCGTAAGCTACCTAACGCCCTCCAGACTGCCCAACTCCTCATTAAACATGTTTTCAAGCTCCATGGTATCCCTGTTGACATTCTCTCTGACCGGGGTCCCCAGTTTATTTCTCAGGTCTGGCGGCACTTTTGCTCCGCTCTGGGTGCCCGTTACACGCTCACCTCCGGATACCATCCTCAAACCAACGGCCAAACAGAACGAATGAATCAACAATTAGAGACCACTCTCCGTTGCCTCACGTCATCTTCACCTACCGACTGGAACAAGTTTTTGCCTTGGGTAGAGTATGCCCTGAACTCTCACATCACCTCAGCCACGGGACGTTCACCTTTTGAAGTTGCCTTAGGATATCAACCTCCACTCCTACCCACAGACGAACTCAGGATTCCCTTCACCTCCGTCAACGACTATATTGCTCGCTGCCAGAATATATGGAAAGAGACGGTTACAGCACTCACTCGCACCGCAGAGCGGAGTAAGAGGTTTGCTGACCAGCACCGCAGACCAGCTCCCCATTATCGCCCCGGTCAGAGGGTTTGGCTATCTTCCAGAGATGTATTGACTAACCCATCCGCCAAGAAGCTTGCTCCCCGGTTTACTGGTCCCTATGAAATAGAGACAGTTATCAACCCGACCACCGTCCGCTTACGTCTTCCCCCTCACTCTCGTGTTCATCCCACTTTTCATGTATCCCAGATTAAGCCCGTTTTGGACAATGATTCATACCCTCCTTCCGGACCCCCTCCACCCTCCCAAGACAGTCAGAATCCTCGCGTCATCAGGGTTGTGGATGCCCGTCGACGAGGTAGGGGTCACCAATACCTCGTCGATTGGGAGGGTCGCAGCTCTGGGGATCGCTCATGGGTGTCTGCAGCTACCATCGCCAATCAGGATTTGATTCGGGATTTCTGGTCTACTCAGCCCAGTACTTCTTCGTCTGGGCCGCCAGGAGGCGGCCGTTGAGGGGGGGGTAGTGTCAGGGTTCTCTGTGTTGGCTGCTCTAACTCTACTCCTCAGGTGTGTCTAGTTGGCTGAGGAGGCGTGGTCCACACCTGCAGCTCGTTGCAGGCGGCTTCCTCTGGCTTCTTAAGCAGAGCACTGGCAGATGGAAGACGCCGGAGCCTTAACCAGTCGTGATTTTGGTGCTTGGATGCACTCACCTGTCTTGACGTCCCGTCCGAAGAAACAGACCAGCAGACCTGTCTGCTCAGATTTTGCTCTGGCGCTCCCCTCATACTTCCTGGAAGTTACCCAGCGAGGCCTGAGATCCCCTTTCCCGGGTTCTGTTGGTTCTGTGCTCACTCTGGTCAATCCATCTGTCAACCGCTGCCGATGAGGTCGCCTCGGATTCCTCGCCAGCTACATCTGCCGCCCTCAGCCACTAGCCACCTATCTCCATCTGAGTAGTCACATAGAGTTCTCATGACGCTACTTCTTCCCGGTTAGGTCCGCCCAGCCTAATGGTAAGCAGCGCAACTCCTAGCAAGTTTCTTGACTCTTATTTCAGAAGAACTCACTTGCTCTTTCTTACAGACTCTCCAGCCGTGACGTTCTGACCCAGCCGAGTCACCTGTAGTTCCGTCCATAGACCTGCCTGTTTTCCTTTAATAAAAATCTTAAAACTGTGCATTGCCTCCCGTTCGTATCTGCATGTGGGCTCGTCATCTGAAAACCATGACACTATTATGCACCGATTTCAGCTATCATTGCAGTTGGTCATGCTGCTGTTAGTGTAGAAGAAGAGGTAAGCATACCCCCCACCCCCCAGATTGGCTAAAGTTACTTAAATTGTTATTTTTCATTTAGGAGCTGGAAGTATGGACAGGGGGTTTAATTTGAGAAATCTGGTCACCTCACTCCACCTACCTAAGAGAAAGTTGTGTTAGAAAATTCTTGTGGATCAAAAGTTTCTGAAATGCTCATACATATTCTGATGCTCAGTCTGAACTTCAGTAAGTCATCTTCACCACATTTAAATGCCTGTCATTGTCTGATCCCACATATGCAACAGAGTGATGTAAAAGTAATAATGCTATCCCCACGCACCTTGTTAAAGTGTGTAGATAAGGTGTTCTAAACCGGCCACAGACTTGTAAAGAAGGTACAATATGAAAGATTTTTTTAAATAGCCTTTTCTAACATCCAGGCAAGAGTAGCCTTGATGAGACTGCACAACACTTACCGAGCTCAAGATGAATGCTGGGAACAAAGGAGTTGAGAAAAAACATGAGGATCACCACACCAAGGACCGAGACACACTTCACCAACAGGACCTTGTCTGTTATTCTGTGCTGTAAAAAAAAAAAAAAAGAAAAAACATATTCTCTTCGACTTTTGAAAAGCAGATTTTTATCACACATCTGAAGGTATTTGTCTCATGGGAACTTTCAAAGACTTGGCAAACTTCATTACTCAGATAGCATCAATGCATTGCTCCTTCAGTGAGAGAAAAGCATTTCTGAGGCAAGAAATCAAAAGCTACCTTCTTTTGCAGCTCCTGAATGTTTTGTTCCCAGTTTTTATCCTCCTGAGAAATTTGTCTGTAAAACACAATAGTTTAATCTCGTCTCAATTCATCTGTAAATGGGAAAAAAATCAACACAAATTATTGGCTACTATATGACCATACTAAAAACTACAGTATTTCCATACTATAAGGCGCACTTAAAATCCTTACATTTTTTCTAAAATACACTTTATAATCCAGCGCGCCTTATATTAAGATTACCGTTGTGCTTACTGACCGATTTTATGTGGTACAATGGGCTCAAAAATCTGTAAGTATGACTTTGGTAAGCAATGAAGCCGCTCCGCTCAGTGGATATTGAGAGCATTACGGTACACTGTGTCACTACCTGATTGGACCCCTGAGCTGTCTACAAGACACAGCGCAGAGTCCACACAGCTCACACTATGCACACAGTATGCCCGTGTATGTGAGAGCCTTTACACAGCGCGCACCCAGAATATACGCTAGCAACCTAGTGAGTTAATTCAATATAAAAGTTACATTTATTTTGGTCTGATGTTAGAAACAGTGCAGTGTAGTTCAACTACTCTGTCCTCCAGACAAAGACAGAGAGAGCTGTGGATGTGAAGGGGTGGAGTCAGGGTGCGATTTGCTGGGGGGGTTTCCCCCCCTCTGGTTGTGATGTCCCCTCCTCTGGTCATTCATGTTTTATTCCTGGGGGGGATACATTCCTCCCCCCTCTGATCTGAATGAGTAATATCATCAGGGGTTAAAGTTCTCCGTCGCTGCGACAGATTTCCATCATTTTGGAAAATGAGCGCAAAATGTTCCGTGTAGACTTTTTATTCAAGATTTTAAGCAGAAGCTCCGCTCAACCAATGAAATCTGGCAGAGCCAGGACATTAGCCAATCAGAAAGAGAGTAGGGCGGGTCTTTGCAACGCGGAGATCTCCCATCCTAGTTTTGGGAGCGCCTGCTAGCTAACTTTTGAAATGATCCCCCCCTCTGTTTTTTTTGCAAATCGCACACTGGGTGGAGTGATATTATATTACACACTTAGGAAGAATCTGTGAATAAGAATTTTATTTAGTGCACCTTATAATCCGGTGTGCTTTATATGTGGACAAAGATGCACAAAGACAAGTTAATTCAAAGTGCGGCTTATAATCGGGTGCCCCTTATGGTCCGGAAAATACGGTATACTGACTGAACATACAATGTAGTATGTATTGCCCCACCATGTGTGTATTTTATGTACTGTATATATCTTTAAAGGTAAAGAAACTTGAATTGCCTTCAGAAATATAAATAAAAAATGTCCTTCTGTGATTTGTGGTAAAAGGCAATCTTAAAAGTGACATTTAACCTTTGGAAGGTTTTCATCAGCTTGCGGAGCAGATTTTCTAGGTTGAGCACTTTCTGCATCAGAAGGCATTTCACAGCCGTCTCCTCTCGGCTCGCCGGGTTAATTCGCTGAGCTGTTTGCCTCCAAACCAGGATCTCATGCTTCAGTTCTGGAGGTAGATGACAAACAGACTTGTTTAGGAGATGTTAAACAAGAAAGACATACAGAGTATGGAAGGAAAAAGAGCTAACATTCAAGAAATTTAATGAGACATTAAAGGCCAATTGATCATATTTTAGAGCCAAACCTTGAACCTTGAAAGCGTCAAACGTATATAATTAGCCTGCCCAACGAGTCTTTTGTGTCAGACCTTGTGAAGGATGATAAATTACCATCTAATATCACTTTATCTGGAAGGTTGATGCTCTCTACTGTTGTACACAAAAAAAATGATTTCCTAAAATTGAAACTTGTTTAAAAAGAATATGTTGTATGGATGTGTGGCAACGTATCGGCCTCTCTGCCTCATTAATGAGTAGAAGCTGTTCTGGTCCTTAATTCCCTGAATTGATTCCACCTGCCTTTATATACCGGAATAGCAAGTTCTCTGCTGATCTGAGCGTTACAAAATACATTAAAAATAACACCATTTTATTATTTGATTTAAACACATTAACAAATATTTAACAAACAAATATTTTTAAAATGAGTTCACCATTTAATTACTCATTTCATGAAGGCTGTTGCAGCACATCATCAATTTATGTTATCTGTCAAGCTTACTAAACAAAGCATTGTTTCCAGATTAAATGATCAGATGCTGGAATCTATTTAACAAGCCACAATGAGCGCTTCAACTATGTCATAACAACCTAATCTGAAGTTAAGTTCTAAAGCAACAGAAAGAGACCTTATCAGAAGGGCAAAAAATAAAAATATAAAGGAAAGTTAGTATTATTTTAAGCACAATTATTGATAACACAGCATATTCAAATAAAATTGCAATATTCATGTTAAACAGGTAATCCAGCACCTGATTTACACAACAATGATTGATTAATTCCTGATTGCCATTTTTTTATTATTTTTAATGGCTTATTTACTTGTTCAATTACTGATATATTAAAATTATTTTCGAAAAACCCTCTGTATTTATTCCAATTTTTATTGAAATTAAAACATGTAAATAATGTAAGAAATTAATTTGCAAGGATTTATCTTTTTAATTGGTTTATGGTTCTTTTGGCCTTCCATAGTCAGATGTTGTAGCAGTAAAGCTCAGTAACAAAATGAAGCAGATTTACTGGGTAATACACCGGAAACCCAAGACTGAATAAGAAGACAGTGGGATGTCAGTGGTCAATATGCTTCACGGTCCCCCATAGAGGGCCTAATGCAGCCAGACGATGGGTAGCTTGACCAACCCAGGGACAACCAATGCTGAAACAGAGATAGAGCCTCAGGGTGCTGGACTCCTATGTGAACCTGAATGGGAGCCATCTTTTTTTTTTAGAATGTTGCTAGGTGACCTAAACAGGATCTAAGTGGAAGAGTGCAAAACATTCCTGTAAGCAAATCTACACAATTACCAAGAGTGGCAGGGGGCTGAAACTGTTTTACCCACATGCTGTACACCATGCTGGTGGGAAAGTGGGAAAAGTCCACAGGGTGGGATTTACAGATGGGCTATCTGGCCTGCATGGATAGGCATTGGCTCCTTTCAGCCTGTTTGGTGTGGCAGCATAACACTGAACACTCAGTCTGTCTCTCTCCTTTAATGAGAGTGCTGAGGTGACCACAAGGAAGCTCAATTGTCTCAGTTTTAATGATCCCCTGGTGGGATTCTCTCAAAGCAGCGAAGAATTGTAAAAAAAAAAAAAAAAAAAAAAAAAAACTAAAAAAATATCTCCCACAAATGTCTGTTTTATTAGTGTCCCCATTATGTAAGTCCACAGGGCCTTGAATAAAGAGGGTTACGGTAGGAGAAAGTATAGATTCCTGGATGGAAGACAGAGCCATTCTCCAAACCAAATATACTCTGTGCTCATAATTCCTTTTAAATGAGCTTCTTCTGACTCTGGACACCAAGTCTTCAGGGATATACAAATACATCTTTCTTCTTTGTTGCTGGATAATTAAAAGGATATATAAAACAACTGTGGTGCAGCTTATTAGTGGAGTTGTTCAGACAACAACACAATGAGAGACGCGAGTTATGTGCTGATCTCCGGCTAAGCTTTAGATCAGTGAGTCACTTATTACTCCAAACTAGTCAGAGTGAACAGCTGAACATCAGAATAAAAGGCTTTTCTGACTCCAGCCATGTGGCGTCTTGGACACTAGTTCGAGTTACCAGACTCAACTGAGGGATGTGAGCTGGGAAAGATGATCAACACCAGATACTGATGCTACAGTTAGCTTCTTCTTATATGATTTTGAAACTGCAGTGTAAAAACAAAAAGTGCTTGCAAAAGTATTCAAACATCCAGGAACTTTTGTATGGACCAATTAAAGGACTAATGTCTCAGCAGGATCTTGAAAAACCAATCCATGCGTTTATCTTTAGATGAACTGATTACTGCAGCGGTGTCTTTATAGGTCTGCCTAAAAAGTCGATCAGACAGAAGCAGTTGATCCAGAACGCTGCTGCTTGTGTCCTTACTAAGACAAAGAAAGTAGAGCAGATCTCCCTAGTTCTAAAATCCTTACACTGCCTTCCTGTATCTCAGAGAATAGACTTTAAAATACTTTTGTTATCACTGAATGGCTAAGCACCAAAATACATTAAATACTTGTTATCAGTGTATCAGGCGTACTACTCTGCATACCTAGAACCAGAACCAAACATGGAGAAGCACCGTTTAGTTTTTATGCTCCACTTATCTCGATCAAACTCCCAGAGGGCTGTCAAAATTCCTGAAGCCCTGAGTTCCTTTAAATCAAGATTAAAACCAGTTTGTTTATGATTGCCTTTGACTGTTAAAGGTATATAGCCATGTTATTTGACATGTTTTTAATGTATACATCAGTATCTCACTCTAGTTGCATATAAAGTATTTCTGAAGATTATCATGTCCTGCTGGCATAATTGTTGTTAGTTTGGTGTTTTATGCTAACTTATTGCTCAGTTTGTCAATAATTAAAGCCCTTTGTATATATTTATACTAACAATGGAGGTACGACACTGCAAATGTGCGCAAGGGATAAACAAGGAAGTGGCTAACAACTATTAGCATCTCCCAGCAAAGTGTAGAAACAATGAAGAAAGGTCCAAGATCCAGTGTAAAAAAAAAAAACGCAAAAAAATATGATTCAAAGAGGGAAAAGACTTTAATAGTGCCGGGAATACAGCATGAATGTTGGTGTTCATTAAAGCGGAAGCTAAAACTGTCGAGGCTCAGATGTAATCTGGCTCATTTGTGCTCTATCAGAACACTGTCAGGATGGACGCTTGGTGTATATAACCTTATTTTATCATGATCAAACAGTTTTTGGTCTATTTTTATAAGCATATAATGTGGCTATGTACCTTTAATGTTCATTTCAAACTGTTGTGGTTCGCTGAAACTTAATTAGATTAAGTTTGTAGTCCAACCTGTCTTGACCTAATGCTACTATTCCACTGCAATGCACTTTTCTCTGTATGTTTTCTTTTCTTATGTTCTGTTTATCTAGAGCACTTAATTATCTTGTTACTGCAATGTGCTATACAAATAAACTTGCCCAGTGTAATGAACCAATACAAAGAACCCCACCATTGTAAAAGGAAAATTATTTATAAAATCTAAGTATTAGAGCATGTCTGTATTCAACCCCCTTAATCTGACACCCCTTTATAAAATTAAATTACCTTCAAAAATCACCTAGTTAGCAAATAGAGTCCACCTACATGTAACCTAATCTCAGTGTAAATCCGAGGTTTGCTAGAAAACACTAAAGAACAAACAGCATCATGAAGAACACGAAACCCAGCAGAGAGGGAGAAAGTTGTGGGGAACTTTAAAGCAGTGCTAGGTGGTAAAAACAATATTCTAGACTTTCATTATTTTGCTGAGCATTGTTCAGTTCTTCATCTGGAATTAAAAGGAGAAAAAGAAAGTAACTGTTGAAAGAAAGCCATAAGAACCACTATTAGTGGCGAGCTATGCAGGCGACACAGTAACCCTGAAAACACCATTATAACAAAAAAAACACAGTGGTGGTAGCATCATTCTGCATTAATGCATTTTTTTTCACAAGGGACGGGGAACATGTTCAGAGTTGAAGGGAACATAGACCTGTTGGAGGCAACAGAGAACTGGATGCTGGGGAGTAGTGTTATCAGCAGGTGAACGGCTCTACATTTACAGCCAGGGTTTCAATTGAATGGTTCAAAAATGATATTTAACGTATATTGATATGCTAGAATGCAGTGGTGCACATAGCTAACTAAAAAGTTAGCTTTGCAAACTCATATTCTACACTTAAAACGACTGTGACTCAGTCTGTGTCACACATCTTCAGACAAAAGAGGCTACATGCACACACACAGCACATGGTGAATGTGCACAGTATTGTATAATTGAGGGGGTAGCTGTTTTAGTTAAATAAAAAATAAATAAATTACTTTTATACCTTAACTTTTACATGGCAGTGAAAGCTTGTGAGAAAAATATTCTATCCCTCTGTGCCCAGACCACAGCATTTAGTAAAAAAATGTGTGCGATTCAGGGGGCCACTCCAGTGTTGCCAGGTCTTGCAAGAGAAACAAGCACCAGATGTATGACCTTTAACTTGTAAACAGTATAAATAAACAAGCCCAAAGTCCCTGATAATAAGTGGACCTGGCAACACTGCTGGAAGCTCGGAACACAGTGCTGAGCGTTTCTGGAGGTCCTTTTTCCCCTCTGTCATCACTCTTCAACGAACATGAAATAAATCATGACGTTTAGGGCTACCTATTTTTGTAACATCAATGATGTATATTTAATGTGTACTATTTTTGAATTGAAAAGCATAAATAAAAGCCAGTTTCATCATTGCTACGTAGAAACAAGTTTTTCCTATTTTATATGTGCCGGTTAAATGTCCCTTGAGGTTTGCCTTCAGGGTAGTCTTCCTGGTGATTTGTACAGAAGTGTTGGAAAAAAACAAAGAAATTTCAACCTTTATAAGTGGAAAGCTGGTAGAGAGATGCCCCAAAGATTCCTTCCACAATTATGAACCTATTAGGGTTGGTCTGTCATATAAAATTCCTAAAAGAAATACATTATTTGTGGTTAATGTTAATGTCAAAAATGTTCAAGGAATACTAATACATTTATGTGACACTAAACCTAAAAAACCTATTCAAAAAAATCTAAATTATCTACTGACTACTGCTTATTAAAAAACATCACCGCTTATCAAAAACCTTTCTGAATAACATCTTGTTGCTTGTTACAATCTGACAGCAATGCTAAGCAGACTGAAAGCAGAAACATCATGTAGTCAAGTTAGATGGTTGAAAGCATCTTGGAGACAGAATGTGAAATGTGTTCCTTTCAGGTTTATGCATTTGCCCCATGCAAGCCACTAGTACAATTTACTAGTATAATAACTTGCTCATGTCTCAGCCTTTTTTCAACTAAAACTCAATGTCCACACAGTTTCTGTGCTCCAAATAAATGACTCACCAACTATTTCAATGGACTCTTTGTTGTAAAGTTTTTTGTTCCAGTAGAGCATCCTCAGGAAAGGAAAGGAGGTGAGAAGGACAAGGCATATTCCAAGAAACATGTACCCCGTGAAGCTGGCAAAATCAATCCCCTGGAACATAACAACAAAGGATAAAACTGTTAGACATTCACAAATCACTCCTACCTGTGTTCTGATGTCAGATACTGAATAACTGGTATCAGTTTTGGTACTTTCACTGACAATGTATGGGATAAACACTAACAAGTCAACATATCTGAATAAATTTTTGGCCCATTCTTCTATGAAAAAGAGTTCAAGCTCAGTCAGACTAGATGGAGAGTGTCTGTGACTAGAACAGAGTTTTCCCACAGATTCTGAATTAGAGTTTGGTCTGGACTTTGACTGGGCCATTGTAAGCACATCAATATGATTTGATCTAAACCATACATTGTAGCTCTGAATGCATTTTTAGTTTTGCTGTCTTGGTACAGAAAAGACCTTGTGCAGAACATGATGTTCAGGGTTGGTGCACTATCAGTTTTCTGTCACACAGGTTTTTACATCAAGTCAAGCCAAACATTATTTGTCCTCCTAGCACATTTATGGCCCATTTCTGCTCAGCATTAAATATGCAGAAAAAACACAGAAGCAGACTTCTGCCTGTCTCTGCCTGCCGGTGGTCAGAGGACCCGGTGGTGCCGATGTATGGCAGCCTCACATCTGTCAGTCTATCCCAGGGCAGCTGTGGCTACAACGTAGCTTATCACCATCAGAGTGTGGATGTGTGTGTGAATGACAAAATGTAGTGTAAAGCGCTTTGGGGTCGTCGGATTTCATAAAGAGCTATGCAAGAACAAGTCATTTGCCATTTATCAGGTTTTAGTCCATCATCAGGGAGTTTTGCAGATTTGTACCTAAATGCAGGGAATGCAGCAGTAGCTACTACCATCCACCAAGGTGCCTTTGTACTAAATATTAGCATACACCGTTATCAAATTTTCCAAAAAAGTAGCACTTCCATCTTTGCTAAACAAAAGCTAGCAAACAAAGCAGTATTGTACAAGCTTGTCTTCCAGGTGCCCAGTCTGGACTTGCACCAGGTTCTAATTACGGTTGAAATGTTACTGAATAAATAATTTTGAGCTCTTTTAATGTTTTAAATAAAACGCTTGCATCGGGAGCCCCGACAGTTTCCCAACATATTTCCGCCACTCAACAACGTGGAAATACATCACATTCAGAATAACTTGATCCTGACAAGCGTTTACATGACATGACACATTTTTATTCAAATCTTTTGTCCATGTAAACAAAGCTATTTTTAGAAGGGGGTATTGGTTCTTGTCATTCATTCTGTGTCACGATCTTGGGTTTTTGTTAAGTTTTTGGATTGACTATTTTACTCCATGCTCCACATTTCTCAGCCACTTGTCATTATCCAATCAGCTCTGCTGTACAGTACAGCACGTTCTGGCCAATATGAACCCGACACAGAGTTTACATTTCTGACTGACTTATGAATAGAGCTGGAGAACATGATATCAGCCAGACACAGAGTTTTGTTCTAAAAAGTTTATTGCAATAATGATGTGTGGATGAAGATGGAGGCAGACAGTAATGGGTGGGAGACCAGAGGATGCAGGTGGGGTGACTGGCAGAACCAGACTTGAACAGATGAAGCAGGCAGTGGCAGACCGGAACCAGAGATGAAAATAGGAGATGGCCAGAACAGACGATGCAGACCGAGAAACCACCAGAACGGGCAGAGCAAGCAGCTGGAACTGATGAGGAACTAGGCAGATTGAGCAGCACGCAGGCACTGGAAGCACACATCAGTGATCGCTGAACTGGGAAATAGAGTGCAGTTGGCAGAGCACACACAAGAGCTGGTAGAAACATGGTGGACGTGCACAGGAGGCAAGACGAGACGTTCTGGCAAGGATGAGTTGGCTGAGGCTGTAATGATTTGTGATGAGAGAACCCAAAAGTAAGCCGGACACTGAGCTGGAACTTAAAAAAGGGGTTTAATAACAAAATCCAGGTGGCAAAAGGCAGACTCAAAAAACAGGACAGGCACGGACTGACAGACAGGCAGGATGGATACAAAAATAATCAGAGGCTGGAGAGGGCTTACCGCAGACTGGCGCGAGGGATACACACAAGACGTTCCAGCAACAAACAAACAACTAAGGCAGGCTTAAATAGGAAAATGGAACAGGTGAGAAGGGCGGGACCAATTAACCAAAACAGGTGACAGCAATAGAGGGAACATACAGACTAATAAAGAAAGTAAGACCAAGACTAATGAACACATCAAAAACAACACAACACAGAAATAAATCCTAAAACAGAAAAGTTGACTAACTGAAAATAACCTAAACCACAACAGAACGTTACAGAGCCCCCCCCTCAAGGGCGGATTCCAGACGCCCTCCGAAGTCTAAAGAAAAATAAAATCAGACCGGGCGGTGGAGGGGGCTACAGGTCGGAGCTACAGGTCGGAGGGCCAGAGTCCGAAAAAGAACACACAATCAATAAAAAAAAACAACCCACAAAGGGCGAGCCTCAAAAAATAAAGAGTCCAAAACAGTCTACGTGACCGGCGAGACAAGATCTCCGGTGGTCGTCCCGGAAGACCAGCTAGACGTGACAGGGTCTCCGGCGGTCGTCCCGGCGGACGGCCCAGACGTGACAGACTCTCCGGCGGTCGTCCCGGCGGACGGCTCAGGCGAGACAGACTCTCCGGCGGACGGCCCCGGCGAGACAGGTTCTCCGGCGGACGGCCCCGGCGAGACAGGTTCTCCGGCGGACGGCCCCGGCGAGACAGGTTCTCCGGCGGACGGCCCGGCGAGACAGGTTCTCCGGCGGGACGGCCCCGGCGAGACAGGTTCTCCGGCGGACGGCCCCGGCGAGACAGGTTTCTCCGGCGGACGGCCCCGGCGAGACAGGTTCTCCGGCGGACGGCCCCGGCGAGACAGGTTCTCCGGCGGACGGCCCCGGCGAGACAGGTTCTCCGGCGGACGGCCCCGGCGAGACAGGTTCTCCGGCGGACGGCCCCGGCGAGACAGGTTCTCCGGCGGACGGCCCCGGCGAGAACAGGTTCTCCGGCGGACGGCCCCGGCGAGACAGGTTCTCCGGCGGACGGCCCCGGCGAGACAGGTTCTCCGGCGGACGGACCCGGCGAGACAGGTTCTCCGGCGGACGGCCCCGGCGAGACAGGTTCTCCGGCGGACGGCCCCGCGAGACAGGTTCTCCGGCGGACGGCCCCGGCGAGACAGGGTTCTCCGGCGGACGGCCCCGGCGAGACAGGTTCTCCGGCGGACGGCCCCGGCGAGACAGGTTCTCCGGCGGACGGCCCCGGCGAGACAGGTTTCTCCGGCGGACGGCCCGGCGAGACAGGTTCTCCGCGGACGGCCCGGCGAGACAGGTTCTCCGGCGGACGGCCCCGGCGAGACAGGTTCTCCGGCGGACGGCCCCGGCGAGACAGGTTCTCCGGCGGACGGCCCAGGCGTGACAGGTTCTCCGGCAGACGGCCCAGGCGAGTCAGGACCTCAGGAGGCCGCCGGCGGAGCAGGGCAACAGAAGACCGTCGGCGGAGCAGGAACCTCATAGACCGTCGGCGGCGCAGGAATCTCGGACCCCGACTCCTGAAGGGAGAGAAGACAGAACCGGGCTCCGGACCACAGGCTAGTGGAGGCGTCGGACCACAGACTACGGAGGACGCCGAACTACGGGCTAAGGGAGGCACCGGACTACGGGCTAAGGTAGGCGCCGGACTACAGGCTAAGGCAGGCGCCAGACTACGGGCTAAGGCAGGCGCCGGACTACAGGCTAAGGCAGGCGCCAGACTACAGGGTACGGAAAGCGCCAGACTACAGGGTACGGGCGGCGCCAGACTACAGGCTAAGGAGGGCGCCGGACTACAGGCCGAGGAGGGCGCCGGACTACAGGCTGAGGAGGGCGCCGGACTACAGGCTGAGGAGGGCGCCGGACTACAGGCTGAAGAGGGCGCTGGATTACAGGCTAAAGGGGGCGCTGGACTACAGGCTAAAGGAGGCGCCGGATTAATGGCTACAGGTGGCGGCGCCTGGTTAGTGGCTACAGGCGGCGGCGCCTGGTTAGTGGCTACAGGCGGCGGCGCCTGGTTAGTGGCTACAGGCGGCGGCGCCTGGTTAGTGGCTACAGGCGGCGGCGCCTGATTAGTGGCTACAGGCGGCGCCTGGTTACAGGCGACTAACGAAGGAGCCTGACTACAGGCGACGGAAGAAAGAGCCTGGTTACAGGCGACCGACGAAGGAGCCTGACTACAGGCGACTGAGGGGGATGCCTGGCTATAGGCGACTGAAAAAGGAGCCTGGCTACAGGTGACTAATGAAGGAGCCTGACTACAGGCGACGGAGGAAAGAGCCTGGCTACAGGCGACTGAAGAAGGAGCCTGGCTACAGGCGACTGAAGAAGGAGCCTGGCTACAGGCGACTGAAGAAGGAGCCTGGCTACAGGCGACTGAAGAAGGAGCCTGGCTACAGGCGACTGAAGAAGGAGCCTGGCTACAGGCGACTGAAGAAGGAGCCTGGCTACAGGCGACTGAAGGGGGAGCCTGGCTGCAGGCGACTGAAGGGGAAGCCTGGCTGCAGGCTGCTAAAGGGGAAGCCTGGCTACAGGCATCTGAAGGGGGAGCCTGGCTACAGGCTGCTAAAGGGGGAGCCTGGCTACAGGCTGCTAAAGGGGGAGCCTGGCTACAGGCTGCTAAAGGGGAAGCCTGGCTACAGGCGTCTGAAGGGGAAGCCTGGCTACAGGCTGCTAAAGGGGGAACCTGGCTACAGGCTGCTAAAGGGGGAACCTGGCTACAGGCGTCTGAAGGGGGAGCCTGGCTACAGGCTGCTAAAGGGGGAGCCTGGCTACAGGCTGCAAAGGTGGGAGCCTGGCTACAGGCTTCAGGAGGCCCCGGGCTACAGGCTTCAGGAGGCCCCGGGCTACAGGCTTCAGGAGGCCCCGGGCTACAGGCTTCAGGAGGCCCCGGGCTACAGGCTTCAGGAGGCCCCGGGCTACAGGCTTCAGGAGGCCCCGGGCTACAGGCTTCAGGAGGCCCCGGGCTACAGGCGTCAGCCAGTCCTTTGAAAAAGAATAATCGCCCAATCAGTCTCTGGAGGGGCTCCGGGAGTGACAGCCAGTATAAAAACTCAGACAGCTGACTGTCACATAGGGTGAGTGGAGAGGCTGGTGGTGGATGCTTATGTGGAGATCCAGAGATTCTAAGGTCTTGAGGGCATCTTGACTTCTTAGCCCTCTTCTGAGACCCTAGGGGTCGACCAACCCTTCGAGGAGTTAAGCGATATACGCGTCCTCTTCTGCTTCGGCGGGGAACGCGATTGCCCCGACCCCCCTGGACCCAACCAATGTGGGGAAGTGACTGACCCTCGTGGGTCGACACAACATGGGCCGGCAGCGGACCCTCCTGGGTCTCCACGTCGCCGGACGGTGGCTGATCCTCCTGGATCGCTGCGTCGCAAGACGGCGACTGAACCTCCTGGGTCTTGAGCGGAGGCGGGTCCTGCCGGACGCCCTCTAGGGACCTGGGCGGAGGCAGACCCTTCAGAACCCCCTCAGAGGGGCTGGACAGAGGTGGGATCTCCTGGACCCCCTTGAAATGCTTGGATGGGGACGGACCTTCCAGGGCTCCGTCTTGACTCTGAGGAGCAGGTTCAGGTGCCGAGGCGTCGGCCGGGCCTCCGGGGACAGGTTCAGGGGCCGAGGCGTCCTCCGGACCATCGGGGGCTGAGTCAGGGGCCGAGGCGTCTCCCGGGCCCTCGGGGGCTGAGTCAGGGGCCGAGGCGTCTCCCGGGCCCTCGGGGGCTGAGTCAGGGGCCGAGGCGTCTCCCGGGCCCTCGGGGGCTGAGTCAGGGGCCGAGGCGTCTCCCGGGCCCTCGGGGGCTGACTCAGGGGCCGAGGCGTCTTCCAGGCCCTCGGGGACAGACTCAGGGGCCGAGGCGTCGGCCAGGCCCTCGGGGACAGACTCAGGGGCCGAGGCGTCGGCCAGGCCCTCGGGGACAGACTCAGGGGCCGAGGCGTCTTCCGGACCCTCGGGGACAGACTCAGGGGCCGAGGCGTCTTCCGGACCCTCGGGGACAGACTTTGGTCGGCTGTAAAATGACCGGAGGGCTGACCTGTAATGTTCCTCCACCTCCTTTAATTTCTTCTCCAGCTCTTCAGAATATTGGGCAAATAAGGCCTCCCTAAGACGCTTTATCACCGGGGCAAAGGATCTTATTTTGTCTTCCAATAAACTGTGATCATCAACTGTGGCACCACTAGGAGGAGCTGTGGGAGCAACAGCTCCGGAAGGTGGAGGACGCCGGCCCGCCGAGCAGGAAGAAGCCGCAGCCCATCGTCTCCTCCTCCGACGACATGGCTGAGAGACTTGCTGCGGAACTGGCGCTTCCAGCAGAGCCGGCTCCGGGAAAAGATCCGGGCGCAAATCCCGCACCACCTCCGCGTCGACCTCCATAAAAATCTCTGGGTCTGGAACGAACGGAGCAGGGGAGGACTGACAGCGGACGTCCGGTGAGAGGACATCTTGACGCTGAAGGGTGAGTGGAGTGCTAGCCTGAATAAGCATAGCTCTTCCTGAACGAAAATAACGTGTCAGCTTTGGGTTCATTCTTGTGGCTGGAACGTAATGTAATGATTTGTGATGAGAGAACCCAAAAGTAAGCCGGACACTGAGCTGGAACTTAAAAAAGGGGTTTAATAACAAAATCCAGGTGGCAAAAGGCAGACTCAAAAAACAGGACAGGCACGGACTGACAGACAGGCAGGATGGATACAAAAATAATCAGAGGCTGGAGAGGGCTTACCGCAGACTGGCGCGAGGGATACACACAAGACGTTCCAGCAACAAACAAACAACTAAGGCAGGCTTAAATAGGAAAATGGAACAGGTGAGAAGGGCGGGACCAATTAACCAAAACAGGTGAAAGCAATAGAGGGAACATACAGACTAATAAAGAAAGTAAGACCAAGACTAATGAACACATCAAAAACAACACAACACAGAAATAAATCCTAAAACAGAAAAGTTGACTAACTGAAAATAACCTAAAACACAACAGAACGTTACAGAGGCAGGTATTTGTAGACCGGGGAACATGTGAGCAGAGTTGTCAGTAATTAATTGCAACAGGTGGAGCTAATCAGGTGGCAGGGAGACAGCACAGCTGATTGGATAATGACTAGTGGCTGAGAAACGTGGAGCATGGAGTAAAATAGTCAACCCAAAAAGTCAAAAACTAAACAAAAACCAAGGATCGTGACATTCTGCTATATAGGGACGGGTTATTCTGTTGTTTTTTGCTATTTGGGTTTTACCATATCAGTTCACTCCACCATGTTTATATTTCTTAGATGTTTTCTCACATTACTGCATTTCTTTATTTTACGCCTTCTAGTTGATTATTGCATTCATTTTTACTGGGAGTCTTACGTTTGAGTTCTCAGTCATATTATGTCTTCATATATTTGTATATAAGTCAGCCCACAAATTGTACCTCTCATCTACTTCATGTCAGCAACTTGTTTCCTCCGCTTTATATACCAGGCATTTCATTCACTTGTCAAGGGTTTCTACTGTTTCCATGCCAAGTCTGTTTCCTGACCAAGTATCTCATCTCTGGACTTCCTGTTCTTGCCTTGCTCTTGTTGGACACCTCGCTGGCTTCTGTTTTCTGGACCATGATATTTATCAAGCCCATTGGCTCCGTCAGCCATCTTCTGCGTATTTCTCCAAAAGCCCGACTCACATACCTGTCTCTAGCCTCAGCCCTTTTTGCCCCTCCAGATCCAGCTGTTTTTCCTGAGGATTTGCCTGCCTGCAGGTTCGGTTTATTTATTTAATAAACCTTTTAAAACGCAACGCCGTGTCCGCCATGAATACTGGTTTCTCTGATTTTCTGAAACATAGCATCGTCACAATAACAGTGGAAAGCTGGTCAGCAATTTTAAGAAGGGTTTGGTTGCCATATTGACAAATATTTTTCCACTGATTTAAAGGGAATAAATCATTTCTAGCATGCCATTTTAATATAATGTAAGGGAAATATTGATTAGGTGAACGACTGTGTCTTGGTAGGTCGCCAGTTGTTCAATACTCCCCAGCCTCAAGTTCTCTGTTGCCTCCAACAGGTCTATGTTCCCTTCAACAATAGTTGTTTTTAGACGATTGACTTACTTTTTTTGTGAGATGTTTAAATATTGTTTTATAACCCAAGCCTGCTTTAGGCTTCTCTTTTACGTTATCCCTGAACTGTCTGCTGTGTTCCTTGGATCACTCTAAACATGCAACCATAAAACTGATTAATAGTGACACCTACAGGATCAATGCATAAAGTGAAAAAGGGGAGCGGGCAAAAATCAAATGAAACACTGGAGGATCCACCAGCTCTGTGACATGAGACCCATGATGATGTGTCAGATACACTTTTAAAGGTTTCTCTCACTATGTCACCTCACTGCTCACAAAAGCCCATTTGTGTCTGTCGAAACCTGGGAGTGGAGGAAGTGTGAGGGAAGAATCCTGGTTAGAAATTTTGTTACCTTTCTTTTTGATAGATCAAAGTAAAATATCCTCTATAATAAGCGCGTGTATCCTTTCAGTCCTGCATTTGCCACAAAAAACATGCAAGCACACCAGCAAATCCAATGATGGACCACGCATTCAGGCACAAGCAGAGCATATCAGAGGCCAGACATGCCTGAATGAGCGTGTCGCTGCTTAGCTCCTGCCGTGCTTACACCTGGGAAAGAAAAGGCTGACAGCAGTCCGTGAAAGCATGGTGCGAGCCAGAGCAAACCACATACCGCCGCACATGCAAGGGCTAAAATGTCACATGTTCTGAATGGATGCCAAGGCAAGCAGCTGGGAAAATGTCAAGTCTTCCAGAGCTGTGGCACAATGGACCTCTGAGTATAAAAAGAGTGATGGTTAAATAAAGAGCCAACAGGTCTGTGGCATTTTCCAACAGTGTCAAACTGCTGATTAACTCAGTGGGACTATCTGATGTGGTCCACAGCAACTTCCCTCTGCACGGACTTCAGAATATCCCATAAATGCAGCACCAAATTTCCTTGAGATTCTACACTCAAAGAAACAAATTAAACAGGTTACACTCTGATTTTGACTGAAATTTAGCACATAAGTGCATCAGGAGAGACAGTGGCTCCTTTAATCAGAGACATCCTGAGGATGTGCCACTTGTCAGCCACTCGAGCCTCACTAACTTAAGCTACAGAAGCAGAGTTTGTCACAGAAAAGTGACGCGTTCGCAAGCTATTACCATGCAAAGAACGATACAGTGCAAGCAAAAGCATTTGGAAAGATATACATCATTTTAAAAATGTAAAACAAGAAAAGCAAACACGCTTAAAATGCATTTGCATTTGTCCTCTATGTCTCAATACTTTGCAGAACCACTTTGTGTTGCAACTACAGCTGCACGTCTTCAGGGCTATGTCTCTATCAACTTTGCAACTTTAGACACAGAAATCTTTGCCCATTCTTCTTTGCAAAATAGTTCAAATTCAGTCAAATTGGACGGAGAGTGTCTCTGAACATCGATTTCCAAGTCTTGCAACAGGTTCTTAATCCTATTTGGATCTGAACTTTGACTGGGCCCCTAACAGAGACAACTTCCAAAAAACAACATTTGAGCAATAAGGGTTTTATTGGGCATCTGAGTGTAATTGTATGTTGTATAATCTTTCAACCCAGGGAATAAAAATGGTTCATAAGCTTCTTTAAAAATGCAAAAAGTATTGTTACATTGATGTTCATGCAAATGTTTGATCACAAATGTAACTACTGAGTTGTGAGATGGTAGTAAATCTCATGGACAGCTGGTCTTTACGGTCTAGGGGTGTTTAGGAGTAATTTCCACCTGAAGTTACATACCTGATATAAATCAAGTACAGCTCCATAGTTATCAATAGTATAGTATCAATGCAACCTTTTGTTACCTGTGTAATGGTAAGATAGTCAAACTATAGATGCAACAGTGGTTCCAGTGGAATCACTCTTGCAACTGTTAGTATGCCTGATTTGATTTAACAAAGAAAAAAATAAGAATATTTTTTTAGTCTCACCCAATTTCTTTCTAAATACATATTATAAAACCCTTTTTGAAAACCCACAAAAAGCATCAGATTTTATTTATCCACATCTTGGCTATAATGGACAGTCTGGCAGGTTTGGCCAAATGTGCCAAAACTATGCCAATTGTATGTTTCACCTCATAAAATGGAATCTGGCCAAATGGACGTGCTGATGTCCAATCGTAGGACTCCTTATGCATATTAATTAGTTTTTGGTCAACACATTTACCCCTTGTATCATCAAAATGTACCATCATGCACTGCATTAGCGCAATAATGCCCAAAGCAACTCCACTGTCTTAGCTGTGCCCACATGTGGGTCTGTTGGGCTTAAGGGGATTTTAAGTATTGTTTTTTTTTTTTTTTTTTGTCGTCTCAGGTCTTAAAATAATGTCTGTTTTAGGTTGGTCAGGGTTTTAGATTACCTTCCTGTAGTTTTATTCAGTGATGTTGCAAACCTCAGTCACAGTTCTCTGTTCATTTAGTGTTGCTTACAACCTCCTAATCACATCTGGCCTGTCTCTCATTGTCATGCCTGTCTGCTCAATTTATGCTGCCTGGCCTGTACCTTGATGTCTTTAATATTACCCATGTTGGTGTTTAAACCAGCTACCAGAATGACAAGGACTAACTCACTTTAATATAACCAGTAGTACGAGCAGAATCTGAAAGCAACCACTGCCTGACTGAAAGTGCTGTGATACTTCAGAGCAAGATTTAGACGCGTTCTCTAACCCTGAACCATCTGGACAGATAAATCAGCAATTTCCCTTTTACCACGTCACACACATAAGCCATAAAGCACAATGTGTGTGCTCTCAGGGTGTTCAGTTTATGTGTCAGATTACACTGAGCTGAGCTGTCGGGTTGTTTCAGTGTGTGTTTAAGCTTAGAGAGCTGTGAAAGTGCCTACTTCTCTGCGCAGTCCCTGGTTTGATACTATAATCACATTGGGTGGATCTCCGACAGCTGTGGCGGCCCCTCCGATGTTGGTGAAGATTACTTCTGCAATCAGGACATGTCTGGGGTCTAGATTAAGCACCTCACACAACCTGCAGAATCACCCAGAGGCAGAATTGTCCTTGATTAGATGGCATAGGGTAGGGAACAGGAATACAGGAATATAAAAAGGAAATTTGAACATGAACGCATTAGTCCTTAATATCCACACTGTTTCAAAGCTGATAAACTAGGGCACAGATATTTGAATGTGTTTGTGTTGTGACCCACAACATTTAGCTGAGTGGAGCATCCTCAAAATGTCCCTGCTGGGGGAGCCAGTAAGTATTTAAACCTTATTTGGTGTTGTAGGGCATGCTCTCTTTTGAGATAATAATTTAACACTTCAAGCATGGGGGAAGATCCTTTTTCAACTTGTTTGTATGCTTTACCTTATGGTGACAGGGGTGAACAGCATCATAGTGGTTACATTATCCAGGAAGGCAGATAGAATTGCAGCGATCAGACACAGGATCATGATCATAGGCCACACCCTTCCTCTAGATAATTGGTATGCCTGCCAAGTGAAGACATAACAATAAGACAAGGTTAAAGTAATGAGTAAAACAATCTACATGACTGAATGAATGTGGGGTTGTTCCAAATTATAGTATATCATCGCATTCCACAGATGAACCTCACAAAAAGAGAATGATCTGCATTGAAAATTCATGAATAATTCTTAGCACCCCAAGATGGTTGTCTTTGTAGGAAAGCTTTAAAATTCAGTGTATAGAAAAGAGTAAGGTTTCTGTTTTGCTGTGGTCTAGTGCACAAGCGTCAATTTCAAATCCTTAAGGGCTAGCGTCCTGCAACTTTTAGACGTGTTTCTGTGTCAACACACCTGAATTACATGATAGAATGACTACCAGGACTCGAGCACATGAAGAGGTAATGCAGTCATTTGTTTCAGGCATGTTGGACCAGGGACACATTTAAAAGTTGTAGGACACCGGGCATAGAGGCATGGCGTTTGACACCCCTAGTTCAACAAATGAATATATTTTCTTCAGTTGTACAGTCAAAGCTGTACAATTTATAGTGGTGTATTACTATGAGCAATTATTTTTTCTCCCATACACATTTCTTTTGCTTTGACTTTTTTCACACAGCTCGATCAAGTTTTTATTTCTGATGAAGTACAAAATGCGGTTTCCAAAACATGTTTTCAATTATTAAAGAGAAATATTATCCAAACAAACCTGACCTTATGTGAAAAAGTAACCACTGACCTTTTGTGATTAACTGTCAATAATTACACTTTTTGGTTAAAATTCACCAGTCTGAATGTTACATGATTACTGCCAGCCCTGTGGAATCAGACAATAAACCTGCCTGACAACACGAAACAGGCTGAAACCTCTCAAAAAACAACATATCAAAACCTGATTCAAAGACATTCAAGAACTGATGATATCTAAGTGTAGGGGGAAAATGGAAAAACAAGGGACACAAACTTTTTTATCAACACTGTTTCTCCAGGTTTCGGCTATTTCAGAGATACACGCACATGGCACACTCAGAGGCAGAAATTGCAAATCCACCCATTAAATAATGCACTACTGAACTGTTTAAAATAACGATGCACTTGAATGCCAGCAGCTTTGATTTGATTTCATATTGATTGATTGAGTCAGTTATGTTCATTAACAAAATAACCACCTCTAATCGTCCTTATTATTCCATGAACTCACCTTCACTGCACAATAATCAAAGAAGCCTGTTTCTGAAAAAATGGCAACCAGCACCATCTGTGAAGAAAAAGGTCACATTGCTTAAAAAAACATGTCCCCTTGATTTTTCAAATGCAGTCGCCATGGAGGATAAAATTATGCAAACATAAAAGGTGGATGTCTTTAAAAACAACCAGGCGATAGCTTATGCACAAACAGGAAAAGATAACACTTAGCAGGACCTGTGCAGCAGCTAAACTGGATCCCTGTTAATCTATGAAGACCAATTTCTTATGCATTCATGACTCCTATGAGCTGCATTGTCAAAACTTGCATATGTCTCACTAAAACCCTTTTGATGTAAATAAACATGTGAGAAGTATCTCACCATGCCAAAGAGGAGAGCCAGTGTCTCATAGTCGATCCACTCCACCACAGTAACTAGACTGGGTCTCTGTGAAAGACACATGAAAAATTACGAAGTCAAATATCAATCAAATATGTCAATAAAAAATAGACAAACAGATCAGAAAAGTTCCGGGAATTTACCCTGCTGCTTCCAAACAACATATCCGTGGGCCAGATTTTGGTTTCTATTAAGTCTTATTTCTAAAGATGACATGTTGCAGAAGAAAATCAAAGAAGGAGTTTTAGGCATCTCTGTGAGCCCCAATCCAGTCAAACTGGGACTGTGTCAAACTACCTTCATTCATTCAATTCATTACCTGATTTCTGCCAACAGTAGATGCTGGACTTTCATAACTAAGACTAAATAAATCCACCGTTCACTAAGATGAATTCTAGCTGTTCTAAAAATATTGCATGATCCTGTTCGATAGATTCCAGATTATAGTTGTAAATGTGCTTTATTTCTAAAACAGTTTAAAAAAAAAAAAGAACAAATACTGAATTGATTGAATGTGTGTTTGGTGTAGTTTCTGGGCCGACAGTGGTGTATGAGTCAGGGAATTTGTCCTGCAATTGGTGGGTTGCCGGTTCAATCCCTCACTCTGACCTTCTCAGTCATTGTGTCCTTGGGCAAGACACTTCACCCAAATTGCCATCTTTTCTGTAGCAGGAGTGTATTGGAACTACAGCGTAAATTCCAGCATCACCATGGGTTACATCTCTTATTGACTCGTTCCATTTTGTTTTATGTATTTAATGATCACCTGATCATCTGATGAGGAAATTGCAATGTTCGACTCACAGTGTATGAGGGTACCCGATTGGTCAAATAATTGCCATTTCAGGCATTCACCAAGCAGATGTTGATCTTCATCCGTGCAGACAGAGCTTCTGCATAGTTTTGTGGGAGATCAGTGTCATGATTGGGTCATTGCAGCAGTTGTGTCATTTCTCTATCCGTGTGGCCAATGTGTAGTATGTATGGAATTTTGAAGTGATGAAAAAAATTTTGTTTTTTGCCTTAGCTTGTAGCTTAACAGATACACAATATTGTGATGGGGTATGGAGCTCAAAAAGAGACACAGAAAAGGTAAGTGCCACATAGTCCAGTATTATGTGAAGACAGCGAAAACACACTTGGCCTGTCTCAGATTTATATCTAAAGCAAAATGCTTTTGTTTTTTTATACCCTATCAGATTGAGAAATCTGTCCCTCACTAAATTGTTGGTCTCATAACACAGGAACTTACAGAAAGTAATAACTAATAGAAAGCTTTGATTTTGTGAAAATAAGGCTAATCTATTTTTATCATGTAGTTTAACCTGGAACTACCAAATTTAGAAACTATTAAAGGGAGCCACAATAAGCTCATAGCAAATATGATTAATTAAACCATTATTTAATACATTTAATTTGGATGTGCCCAAGAAGGCAAATTCTCATAATTAGAAACACCATTATTGATACCAAAAACTCATAAAATGTTGTACAGACATTTAATAACAAGCAGATTTTCCGCCTCCCAGCACTTTTTAGATTTCACTGTGGTTTTCCCTTAACAGGTTGGTAACCTGAAAACTTAAAGAGACTTACATTACCAATGATAGCCAGGGCTGCTATGGCTGCTAGGGATCCCAACATGGCAGCCAGAGTGCGATGCACAATCTGAAAATTTAAAAATTACACAACTAAGTACATGCTACTACAAAGAACTACAGTTGTAACAGGTTACTAATGGAAACAACTATATTTTAAACAGTTGTAATTTACATGTTTTAGCTCAGAACGGTGATTAGTTAGGTGACCAGTTTCCAATACATCTTGGTTTATTAGTCAAACAAAACACATGTCCTTATTTGATATTAAAATAGTAGACCGGGTGATTAACTTAAGCATTCAGATAGTGTCCTCTGTATCACCTACTGTTAAAATAAGTGATTGTGCTAATTTGAAAAAGATAGAATGATCTTAACAGATGGAAACATTTGCCCGCGTCAGTGCCCGCAAGAATATTTATAGCTAAAATCAATGTTTTACCAAGACTAAATTTTCTAAGTTCTATGCTCCCCTCTACCTCCTTCGCCTGATTCTGGAGAAAAGCGGACTCCTTGCCTAAATCCTTTATATGGAACAACAACCGCTCTGGTATTAAGTGGACATTGTTACAAAGACCCAGGCTAGAAGGGGGTTGGGGGATTCCAAATTTTAAAATGTATCATTGGTTGTTTACCTCACAGCATGTGAAACTTTGGTTGGATCAAGAAGCAGATGTCCCTTGGCTGATTATTGAAAAACAGCCTGTAGCCCCAAAATGGTTACAGGATTTCCTTTTCTTCTGGGATATCACTAAAACGGTGCTCTTTACGGCAGGGACCAATAACTTTGTATTTATTGAGCATTTTTATAATTGTGGAAAAATATCTGGGTGGAACAATAACATGGCATAGGCATTCTCCTTTATGGCACAATTACCACCTGTTAACTGTGACTAAACCATTCATAGAATGCATGACTATCTCCAGAGAGGCATGCAAGAACTCCTCCTGGAGTGTTTAATGTTAATCTTTATTTGGTTTGTTGTAATTCATACTGTGCAGGGTAAGATTTAGGTTTTGGCGTTGCTATATCTATTTCAATTAAAAATCATGCATTTTACATCTCGGTGTTTCAGTCATTCTCAATAAAGGAACTGCTTTACTTCAGGAACATTAGGAAGTTCACACTAGCCAAATCTTGTTCAGTTACAGGCTCTGATAGAAGTCAGTCCTTTTGTGGACATCAAGGACAAACGACGGAGAATTGCTTTTCAAAGTCATCTTCCTTTAACAGTTTTTAATCAAGACAGCCAAGCAGGATATATAAATGATTAAGCATACGGCTAGTGAAGAATGGCTGCAAAGCAGTGGGCTAATCATCTCAATTTGATGCCAACATAATCCCCCTCCTTTTTTCAAAGAGAAAGATCTGTCACTTTCAGATTAAAAGATCCACAGGCTACATTACTTCCTGGTGTATTTATAATTTACAGATCAGTAAAAACTGTTCCCCATCTCCAGTATTAACATTTTAATATATTGTAGTAATTACGTACAATTAACATTTAACAAATAAAATCTGCAAACCTCAAATTGTTTTTATATAAAAAAAATTATAGGAGAAAAATAAAAATGGGCTTCCATATCATACATACAAAGAATAATATTTGTTGGTTATAGATAGCAAAAGAAAAACATTATTATTGGAATTAAGCTGAGATCTTTTAACATTGATATTACTCTTGAACTGTCTTTGTCACAATATTCTTTAATCCATATTCTACTGAATATCCCAAATGAAACTGAACCTTATTAAGCTATATTAATGATAGAAATCTGTAGACTGTCTGAAAACTCTGTCAGAACAGATCTGTAGAAATAATGAGTGAGGAGAAGGAGAACTAAAGCTTCTCTTTTTGTCTTGTCAAGTAAGATAAAAATGGAAATCAGATTTCCGTGAATGTTTTAATAGAGAGCACAGTTAGTGTCCAATTACCACCACTGCTGGGTTCCTTTTTTATAAACCTATGAGTTCAAACATAATAATGTCCTGAATGATAAAGCCTGTGTGCTCTCTCATTAAGAGTTTTTTTTGTCAGGTTTCTCTCAGGCTGAGGAAAAAAGCTAATTCTTCAACCTACAAAGAAGAGATAATGCCAAAAACTTTCAATGACAGCCTCTGACGGTGGGCGTGTCATTAACCGGGGTGACATCTGGTGATGTTCATGACTACGCCGTCTCCTGCTCGTTCCCTCTTCATGTACTTCCTGAAGCAGCTGTGTGAGTTCACGCCCTGCCAGGATCAGATCAGCTTGTTTTAATTAAATCTAAACGCAGACTGACAGAAGAGGAAAAATCACTGTTGTACACCTGAGGAAGTCAAAGTGTCTGTGGGCGGGACAAAAGAAGCGTCAGTTCTTGCAGGAATGTGACCTTGGTGAGCCTCTTCTTCAACCCACTCCACCCCCTCCACACACACACACACACACACACACACACACACACACACACACACACACACACACACACACACACACACACACACACACGCAAAGACATGCCTATTCCCCCAACTGAGCTTGTTTTACCAAAAAATATAGATTTTTAAAAGTTTATCAGGAACAGCATCCGCAGTAAATGCAGAATAATATGTCAGTATATTTTGCTATTCAGCCTTGCATCAATCAGAGGTTTTGGGTTTGCAAACAAAACAAAAGATGTTGTAAATCAGTAAAAAAAAAATGTTATAAAGGATCTTTGTTCAGGGCTGAATTATTCAGTTGAGTTCTTCTGACCCGTTTGAATGTGAAAGATTTTCAACTAGAGGTGGATAAATGCAGTCCAAACTCCCTGAACAAACACAGAAAAAGCCCTTTAATTTAGTGACGAAGCATGAGCAGCATAAAGTAGACACCAACTTCAGTGTCCTCAGCTGCCCAGGTATAGAGCATTGTTTTATTACATGACAGGGTGCCAATACCCAATGACTGAACATATAAATTAAGGATACAAAACTCTTTTAGTGTGCAGTTTACATAACTTTTATTTATATTTTGTCTTGCTTTGGGGGCGGGGTTAAAGTTTATTAACCTTTTAAAGTTAATAAAACTTTAAAAAAGTTTTATTATGCTTCAATGTTTATTTCCCTTCCGTATGTTTTAAATGTAAACAAACACTGTCATACCCGAGTCATCACTAGAGGGGGTTGTTGTCTCACACATTGCTCCAAAACTACAACAAACGTCTAGTTGTAATCCAGGCCTTGCCTCTGCTGCTTTACCATGAATCACATTTGGATTTTCTCCAGTTAGGCATGAGTGAGCGAGTGAGCATTTTTTTTTCTAAAAAGTAAAAAAATTTGAATAGCCACAGTCTGAGTGAAGCATGGTATAAAAGCAGTAGGGCTTCAAAAATATTTCTGAAAGGGCTCTCTCTTATAAAAATTGCATGATGGGAATATCTGGAGCAAAAGAGAGTCTCTTATGTCCAATCAGAGCGTAAAACTGTATTAGGACTTGTGCATCCCATCTGCTTTGGCCGTGTAGCGAAGAACGCCTTTTATTTAAGTTTATTTAAGTTGTTTAAAAAAACTAATTCTTCAAAATTGTTGCATGTCTGCAGTAATGAGTTAGAGCAGCATATGAGAATAGGGGTGGACAATAATTTAATATCAATATATATATATATTGTAGTATAACTTTATTTAATAAAGGTGATTTCTGTTATTTCAGTATATATTACAGGACAGGATCTAAAACAGAGGTCTGTATAGAAGAGCTGGCGCAGCTGTGTAAAACATGAGGAAGGTTTGCAAACAATCAAGCATGGAAACATTCTGTTTTTCACCCATAAGGCTAACAGTAAACTGTAAACTAGCAAAAAATAAACTTCTCACCAATAGGTTCACATAATATTGTTCTGTGCATAAAGATTTTGGAAAATCCAAGAAAAACTCCACAGATGCAGCAACTTACAATAGGAAGAGCAGGTGGATTCAACACATCTTCACTTGAATAAATGTAAGAGAAGGAGCCGTCGATTTGGCTCAATCAGCACATAAACAACAGTAGGAGTCCCACCGGACAGGAGCACAGCTGTATTTTTATTACGTGTGTGTGTGTGTTGTAAATACTTTAGAATGACATTTTACAAACTGTGCAACAGACAGCAGACAAAAACTCTTTCATCATCAACAGCATAGCAGGCCATTTACCTCAAAGATGATGAGAACGTAGACCCCGGCCAGGATGATTCCAGCAATAGCCACCTGCGTCTCCTTCGTAACATAGAGCGCTTGGTGGGTCATAGACAGAGGCACAACGCGGTTATCCTGCAGGAAGGCCTGAATTGTGATGACGATGGGGTCACTGGCAAATGAAACAGCACAGCAAGCAAAGATGATGGGGAATCATTTTCTTTCATTGCATGTTTGCAGAAATGGGACCTGAGGGTTGTTCCACAGTGGGATGCAACGTCACGTGCAAATACGCAGCAATTTCCTAAAATGGACATTACTGTTACTATTGTCAGTTTGTGACAATGTGAAAGATAACCCCTCCGCACAGAGAAAGTGGGGATTTTATGTAACTCTGCATTATAGTGTTATGATACAGGGCTTTGCAAATGTCAGTTAATTGAATTTGGACTGTGTGTATTAGGCTAATAGAAAGTAGCACATAGTTGTCTAGTAAAAAAGTGATAACTGGTTTTCAAAATTCACTCCAAACAAATCTAAATAGTGCAATGTCTATTTCTATTCAGCCCCCTATAGTTGATAGTCTATAGAAGCCCTCTTTTTTCAATTTTAAGACTAAAACTCTTGCTCAGCTGACCTGGATGACTGAGAATCTTCACCAGCATCTTGCTCAGCTGTCAGATTGAATGGAGGGTGATCCTAAATATAAATTTTTTGCCATTGATTCTATTTTGGATTCAGATGCGAATCAGTCTTTGTGGTACTGCTTGCTCTCTAATGTTCTCCAACAAAGCTCTGAGGCCTTCAAAGAAAGGTTGGATTTATACAGAGGTCAAATTACACGTACATCTACTCTATTAACTATATGTTACTACTGAAGACAATTGGTTGCACTGGATTGTATTTATGGGTTTCGGGGTGAAGAAGGCTGAATCCAGTGATGTTCTTATTTACTGTGTGTTAAAAAGGTTTCAAGATCATGTATCATTTTCCTTTCCACTTAGAATTCTTTGCGTTGGTCACTCAAATTAAGTTCCAATAAAAGACTTCAAAATTTGTGGTTTTCACCTTGAGAAAATGTAAAAACATTAAAGGAGTATGAAAACTAATCCACTGTAGAGCTGATTACCTGCTGAGCATCTCAAAGGTTCTTGTTGACACTATCTGGTCACTTCGTTCAGCGTGAAGGGGAATAGTCCAGTTATGATTCACCTGGTCAGATACAACAGAGGCAAAAATAATTCATGGTTTCATGAAGCATGGTGATAAACTAATAGCTATATGCCCTCATGGACACTCACCTGCTGAGTCCTCCTCCTGCGCTGTCCTGACTGCTCGGCCTGTTCTACCTGGATCAGGACGAACTCCTGGGTGCTGGGGTCCACAACCCTTCCCGCAAAAGGCCCTGCCACTTGTAACTTCAGCAAGGCATTATCATGGAAGTCTGTCACGTTCATGGCTGTGAGATGAGAACCGTCAAGAGAAAAATGTGGACACTTTGAATATTTGAACTGATAAGTCCTTTTGTTGAACCAGAAACTCTACCATGATAGAGTCCTCTTTACTGTGACTTTAATTAGGCTGGTAGGTTTATGACAGCCTGTTTGCAGCACCATGTGTCTACAGCACTGCACTAAGAAAGGATACAGAAGCTGTCTGTTGGAGAGACCGCCAGCATCCTCCAGGGGTCGTCCCGATCTGGATACATGCTGAAGAAGAGCTGAGACCAGATAAAAACCAGCAGTAAGTGTGCATTATGTCAATAACAAGATTTTTTAAATTATTGGTTGAAACTAATACGGTATTTAAACTGAGAGACTATAATTTGTGCCTCTGATAACTGTCTTTTTGATAAATTTTGTTTTATGAAGTGTGGATTCAGGAAATATATTAAAATTCATAATTAATTTCCTAACTTTAATTTGCAGTTCCAAATATGAACACATATGCAAATTAGGGCGCAAGTTATCTATCAATGGGTTCATCTAAGGTTAATTAATCGTATTGATTGACTAATGATTAACTGATACGAGACCATTTTCTTAAAAACTCTAGTTTTCTCTTGTGTCAGGAGGGCCTTTCCATGAAATGAAGGGCTATTTTTCTTTTATAATATGCTGAATTTTAAAAGAGGCACATTATTATATTTTAACAGTTTATTGTGCCACCTGTATTAAATACTGAATGGATAAACAGAAATGGTGGTTTCTCACACATTATTAAACTTGGACATATATATAAAATATCACAAAATAGGAACCAATTAGGTTACTGAATAGAAACAAATACAGTGAATAGAATAAAATCTATTAAACACTAATAATTCCCACAAAGCCCTTACCATCAACTGAGCTTTTAGCATCATGTCCTTTTTTATCATGTTACCATTTTTTGCAAAATGCTTTCTGCTTTTCTGTCATCACATCCTTGCCTTCTGAGCAGATCGGTGAGTTTTGGTTGAGACGTTGACTCTGCTCCACCATGCAGCCCGGCTGAATGGGAGCTATTTAGCTGACAACTTAAGGAGCTTGCTGAGCGTTTATATTTAAAAACTGAACCCCATAGAGAGCATTTTGCATCCTTGTCGTCATTAAACAGTGCAAAAACAATCTCACACCGGACTACATTTGCTCCGCTTCATGCTGCCACCACCATGACTTTTTTCTCTTACAATCACTGTGGTCTGGCTCCACTTTAGAATGACCAGCTGGGCCGTCTTCTGGATGGTGATCATAATACAACACAGAAAGAAGGTCTAAGTGGACGTGATCAGTTACTCGGATGGGACAAACTTTAATCTAATCAAACATTGATTGACAATTAATTGGAAGCCGATTATTTCCCTAATGCAAATTAGGAAAATGTTGCATTGCTATTTCTGATTTCAGTAGTGGAAAGAAGACAAATTTGTCAGCCTTGTGTGTTTTCCCTATCTGTCTCCTATATGAAGAAGACGTGCTGTGCTGGAGGAGGAGTAGAAAACAAGCAAAGACAACGTAGATCATTCTATTTGGTGTTTTCTATTGAAATGGAGGACCATCCATACTCTTTGCCCAGCGAGAGGGAAAAGAAAGTAACCAAGAAACGAAAAAGAAGTAATAACCGGGAGAATACGAGAGTCTATATTGGCTATTATTACCAAGTGGAGTTAATTCATGAAGGAGCGGGAATTTAAAACAGATGTTTAGGTTGCAGACTTACTGCTGGACAGCGGTTAAGTTAATTCAATATAACAGTGAGGTTTATTTTTGGCTTTATGTTAGAAACAGGGCAGTGTAGTCCAGCATCTTCTCTGTCCTCCCAGCAGAGACGGCTCATTCATTCATCACTCTCTCAGTGTGTATGCAGAGAGATATTGTTCAGCCGGCCGGTTCACGCTTTCTGTAGAAGCGGGTCTCTTTACTTGAATTTATAGTTGCTAATTTTAGAGCCCAAATAAGCGACTGCATGTTCACAAATGAACCCCAATAAACCACGACTTACGGAATTTACAAACAACTTTAGAAATAAAACAAGCGAGAATCTCACCTAAAACAGCAGTTTTCTGAACAAAAGCATGCAGCTCTTTTGGTTCTGAAATTTGAACTGAATAATTTGCTTAAGGAAAGAGCTGAGTTTATAATCCATCGTACAAGACTTGCATATTATGATCAGGGTGAAAGATCAAGCAGGCTTTTGGCTGCCAAATTAAAATTAAATGAATCCTTCTCTACTATCAGTGCAATCCAAACACCATCTGGATCTGTCACTTATGACCAAGATGAAATAAACAATACTTTTGCAGAATTTTATTCTCATCTTTATACGGCCGACCCCGCTGCTGATATGGATGTCCTAAAATCATACCTGTCAGATCTTAATATGCCATCACTGACTGGTAATGACGCAGAATCCCTTGAAACACCACTTACGCTTTTAGAACTTAAAGAGGCATTGGGCTCAATGCAAAAAGGGAAATCGCCTGGCCTTGACGGACTACCCCCAGAGTTGTTTTTAGAACTCTGGGATATTATTGGGCCACTGCTTTTAAATTCTCTTAACCATGCTTTGGTCACTGGCTCCTTCCATCGTGACCAAAATACATCTCTCATATCGGTCATACTAAAGAAAGATAAACCGTCTTTAAAATGCAGCAGTTACAGGCCAATATCACTTATCACAACAGAACTGAAGCTGTTTGCCAAGGTGTTAGTCAGAAGACTGGAACCATATGTAGGTAAATTAATCCATTGTGACCAAACAGGTTTCGTAAAGGGTAGACTAGCATCTGACAACATCCGACGACTTTGCCATATATTACATGCTTCAGAGTCAGTTACACACCCTGCAGCTGTTTTCAGCTTAGATGCACTTAAAGCGTTTGATCGAGTCAGTTGGCAATATCTGTGGCAGGTTTTGGAGAATTTTGGATTTGGCAAAACATTCATATCAATGATCAAAACACTTTATGCTAACCCTTATGCAGTAGTACAGACAAATAATCTTTTGTCCAAGACATTCTTATTACAGCGTGGAACTCGGCAAGGCTGCCCACTATCTCCTCTTCTTTTTGCTTTGTCACTCGAACCGTTAGCCCAGACAATCAGATTAGACGCGCACATTTCACCCATTATTGTACAAGGAACACAGCATAAAATTTCACTTTACGCTGATGACATATTACTTTTTTTTACTGAAATTTCTAAATCTCTACCTCAAATAATCAAAGTCTTCACACGGTTCAACCTATTTTCCGGTTTACAAATTAACTGGGATAAATCCCTCCTCATCCCCCTAAATGCCCCTGCAAAACAACTGACTTTACCGGCCGTTCAACATGTTCAATGGCATAACTCCTCATTTACATATCTAGGCATAATTATAACCAATTTCTCAGCTATATCACATGTAAATTACAATAAACTGAAAACAGAGATTGCATTGGACACTCAGAGATGGTCCGGTCTCAAGATGTCATTGCAAGGCAGAATTGCGATACTAAAAATGAATGTACTTGGCCGTCTGAATTTCTTGTTCTCTATGATCCCTATCTCTCCACCAATTAACTATTTTGATGAGCTGAAGTCCTTGACTACAAAATTCTTGTGGAATGATAAAAGAGCTCGTATACGCCTTTCCACATTACAACGACCAAAACGCTCTGGAGGTTTGGCAGTGCCTGATTTTAAATTATATTATTGGTCTTTTCAAATAAAGCATTTGACAGTTTGGTGTAACAGAAATGTTGTCACTCCCTGGAGACAGATAGAGGAAGAACTGGTAAAACCACATAGGCTGATGGACATATTATTTTGCGGGCTGAAACCTAGGTCTGTGTGTAAAAAATTTGGGCCAATCGTAGGTAACTCCTTGAAAATTTGGTCGTCTGTCCAGAAACATATGGGATGTAATTTAAAGCTTTGTAACCGTTCTCCTGTTTGGTATAATTACAATTTACTGCAGCATTCTGGCCCCTACTTTAATGGCAGTTGGGCTTCCGGAGGAATTCACACTCTCCAGGATCTGTATGACAGAAATGGTCTGATCTCACTTCAAGAGCTTAAAGAGCGCTATTCTCTACCTGGGTTTCCCTGGTTTCTGTATCTCCAGTTGAGATCTGCAATACGTGCCCATGGAGTCCCGTGGAATTCACCTTTACCCTCCCATCCGTTAGAAGTTTGGATTTCCTCTCAAACGTCCTCTACTAGATTAGTGTCAACTATTTACAACGAAATGCTATCTAAGGGCGTTAAACCATTGGGAGTCATCAGTTCTTGGAATCGTGAATTTGAAGGTCAGGGTTTTAATCTGGACTGGGACAATATTTGGATCAACATACCCATCACGTCTAGGAATCCAGCACATCAACTTATTCATTACAAGTTTGTGCACAAATTTTATCTCACACCATTAAGACGTTTTATCATGAAACTGACAGATGATCCCCACTGTCCAAAATGCGATCAGAACACTATTGGTACATATCTTCATGTATTCTGGGAGTGCCCCCCTGTGTATAGCCTGTGGTCCAAGGTGCATAGTTGCCTTGAAAATATTGTAGGATTTCCCATTCCTATGCATCTCCCACTGCTTCTGTTCAATGATGACTCCGTTCTTAGTGACAATATCAGATTGACTCAGAGGAAAATTGTTTTCGCAGGATTAACTGCTGCTAAAAAGACTATAATACACTCATGGTTTTCCCCGGACATCCCATCAGCAAAAGAATGGATAAATCACTTTAGGGACATTGCCATTTTAGAAAGGTCATTGGCGGTTGTACACAAAGCACGAACATCTACTGTGCAGGCATGGGACACTCTTATCGGTTCTTTGGCTGACATAACATTGTTTGCCTGTGTATAAGGGATTTTCTGCCTGTGTGATGTTTGAAGTTCGGATCATCTCTTATCCTCTACCTCTCCTCACGGTTTATTGGTGTACATAATGTGTACATGCTGGACTGTGTGTTGATAATTATGTGGATTGATGTGTATGTACATGCAGTTAATATTTCCCTTTTCTCCAGTGGAAAGGCAATGGCACTGTTTTTGTAATATGTTTAAATTGTTCAATAAAAAAAAAAAGTCAAAAAAAAAAAAAAAAAAAAAGAAATAAAACAAGCGGACTTGGCAACAGTACCGTAGCCATTAGCTATTAGCAGTAGCTAATACATGGAGGACGTGTTGACATTATCACATTTATGACACTCCGCGGCTTCTGTGGTAGCCATTACACACTTAGGTTGTTTGTAATTCATTTAGCGCACCACTAGATGGTGCGCCAGTGTGATGAGTTTGTTAGAGTATATTAAGGGCTGGTTGAGAAATTGCTATACATCAATAAAATAGTCCCTTTAAGACGCGCTTTAAATAGATTACAAACTTTTTAATAATCACCTCATTCTATGGTAATCACTACCATGGTAATTCTTATGGTAATTGTCACAGAACATTTGTTTAAAGTATGTTGCTTTTGTCTTTTTGAAATGACCGTTTAGCTACTTACACTGCATAGAACAACGATTGCAAACATGACAACAATCTTGGACACTCTGAGGCAGCATCTGAAGGGAAAACAAAGGCAGGGCAGAAATGCATGTAGAGGTCTGCTGTCTATCCATGGTTTCAAACTTAGATCGACCTTATAATGTACATTTGCAATGTAAAGATAATTACATGATAATTAATCCAAGTAGAGAAAAAAATAATATATAAATCTATCTTTACATTATTGAGATTTTATCTAATCTTTTTAGCTCTTTGCTTGTGAAGATATTTCCCTCTCCAGTGCTTTTAATCAAGACACTGAAAGAAAAGAGAAGACTAAATACTTTCAGTCCTGCATAGAGCTATCCGTGTGTCTTACTTGATGCTGCTGGTGAGCCTGAAGCTGCGATTCAGGTTCTCCAGGGTCTCGTACTTTTCTGAGGAGTTGGAGCGTGATAGGCTGGCGACCTCGCTGCCCAGGCGATAACGTCTCTCAGTGTCCATGCAGCAGTTCTCCCATGGTTCCTCTGTTCCAACAAAGCTGGGCTCATGGACAGTCATATAGGTAATACTGAAAGAACAATAATCCCAATCAGTCACTTTTGGCCACTAAATGTTCAGTGTTAGAGAAAAGAATTGTTCTGGGAGTACAAAACCAAGGTAGATAGTTTCAAGATTGTCTTTACGCACCCCCTTGTTAAAATGTGAAGTATTTGTGATTTAATCTGTACAAACTGAATTGTAAAATATCCGCTAGAGCAGGTGTCTTCAAGCCTGGTTTTCAGGACTCACAATCCTGCAAGTTTTAAATGTCTCCCTGCTTCCACACACCTGACCTATAAAATGGGTGATTAGCAGGCCTCTGCGGCCCTTGATGGCTGCTGAGGAGGTAATGCAGTCATTTGATTCAGGTATGATGGAGCAGAGACGGATCTAAAACATGCAGGACAGGGAGTCCTGAGGACCAGAGTTGAAACCTCTGCACTGGAGGGAAGTCAAAAACATAAAAATGCTGTAATAACCTGGTTGTATAATTGTGCACACTCTTTAATGTTTTTTAAAACACTTTTATTAAATTTCACTGTTCAACCTGCTTAGTTTGGAGTTTTTCCTCTTCATTTGCCCAATCTACCACACAAAGACAAATTGTGATGCTTGTCCAAAGCTGTGCCGTCAGGTTTAGGTCTGGACTCTGGCTTCACCTTCCTTGTGTCTGGTTGTATTGGATTTGAGGTTGGACTCACTCGGGGCTTGAATTACATTTATGTTACCAAAAATCTAAGGTTTTGGGTTAAAACTAACAGCTATTAGAAACTGTTCATAATTTTCTGCACCTTGAGAAAAATCCCAGTTCCATCTGAAGAAAAACAGCAGCAGAGCATAGTGCTGCCACCATCATATTCCTCTGTGTATGGAGCTCTTTTGGTGATGCTCACCATTGTTTTGAGCCAAACATACCTCTTTGACATGTGCTACAAAAGTATAACGTGGGATTGATCAGACCATAACCACACATGCTTCCACAAGGTGTTGGGTTATTTAAAGGAGCTATAAGGAATACTGACACCTTGTGGCTAAAATCAGCACAACAGCTTGCCAATCAAATGGTGTGATGCTCTTCTGAATTTTTACTTCCACAGGATAGATATGTGTTCACTTCTCTTACTAGCTTCCATGTTTGCAGGATTCTGCTTTTCCCCCCAAAATAAAATATCAAATGCTGCGCTCAAGTTTGGGAACCCTGGGAAATTTCATATGATTGGCTCAGGAACCAGGAAGTAAACACGGGCTATACCAAAGTAGTTCCAGACCATTCCTCTAGGTTTGAAAGGAGAAAAACATGAATAAGACATTGTTGATGGAGAGGACTGATTGTTTATAGGGAATGCTACTTCCATCTCAGGTGGCAATTGAGAATGATTTATGCAAATTTTACAGTAAATACCTTACTTATTGCTTCTTTAAATCAGTCCAGAATGTTTTCTTTAAAAAAAAAAAAGATTTGTCTTCCAGCCCACCTTTATTCCTGACATATGGGGAATACAGTAGACTGCTGTATATAGAACAAAATACTTTTTCATAATTTCCTGCTGCTCCTTTATTATTCCAGGTGGCTTCATTGAAGCCGCTCTAATAATTTTTTGCCTAATTTTGGAAATTCACAGCTATTCCACGTTTTTACCCTTTGCTAGTGGAAGTTGTAACTGTGCCATTATATATAGACATAGTGTTTTAGAGTCTTGGTGATCTTTGTACAAGTTGAATATTTCATTCCTTTCTAACTAAGGATGGGTACCGAATTACCGAACGAATTCCATCGATACTACCGGGTACCGATTAAAATAAAACCAAATGGTACCATGTTTCGGTATCTAAACACATCACTGTGACAATAAGTGGAGTGGGTGATGAACACAAGAGGGTAATGACATCAGTAGTTGCTGGTCCAGTCAGCGAAGCAAGCATGGCTGATAGGAACCGCTTGAAAGTATGACTCCACTTTTCAAAATGCGATGGAGGATGCCCGCTGCAATATTTGTGACACAAAGTGCAAGGCCAGCGATGGGAATACTTTTAATCTGAGGAAGCACCTGGTTACTGCTACCAATTTAGCAAATTTGTTGCTATATTTTGTGACTTTTCAGACCTCTGTAGCAAAAAATTTTCAAAAAAGCGAATAGCGAAAAATCTAGCGACTTTCTTCTGTGTTATTGGTGACTTTCTGTGAACACACCAATGCCAAGACGGCAGTGAGTGCTGCTGTAAGCTCCTTCCCACTTCTCCAAGCACTGTCTCACAAACAGCTACTGCTGCCTTGTCCTGAACCCAGCCTGCAGTCAGAGCAAAGAGAGGAAAGAGGAGAGACTCTCCGTTTCCATGTTGCAAATGTATCCCGCCCTGGATTACAAAGCGGAATAAAATCTATTATTTTTAATACAGCCTTTTTTTTTTAGAAACTGTTGCACTAAAATAATTCCCTAAATTTGATTCACACACAGCTTTAATCCCTCATTTACCTCCTTCACTCTGGGTGCCTCGAATAACTGTTGTTTGGTAAACATTTGTTTTGTGTGGTATGGATTCAGGTAATGTATTCAAATTCATAAATTATATCATAAAGTTAATTTGTAGATTGAAACAAGTTTATATATTGAGAAATGACTATGTTTAATTAAAACACATTTTATCATTAAACTAAAAGAACCCACTAATGACTGAACTGAAGACAGAAGACAGACGTAGAAAAACAAAGATCTAACAGAAGTAAGAATAACCTAACTGGATCCATAATGAACAGAATACTAAATAATTACAGGAAAAAATAAGGAAGGAACAGAATCTACAGACTAATAAACAATACAAAAAAGTCAAAAGATTGACAGGCTGCACGATCCCCAGGACTCTCTCTTCAAGGAAAAGTGAAAACCAAAAAATGAAAAGACCTTCTGCTCCTTAGCAACATTCCTTATGTACAGTATAGCATAGTTGCAACACAGAGACTATCTGTTATTTTTACGGGTAACAGAAGTGAAGGAAAAAAAACAGACTCTGTCACAATTATTCTTTTAATAGCGCAAACCTTTCTGATGAACTTCCAAAATATGGACAGCATATGAAATGCTACACCAGGGATAAAAAAAAACCACTAGATCACTGTTACAGAGCTTTAAAAGACCCAAACCAGTCTGTAAGCAGGGCTACTTTGGGACCTTCTGATCACTGTCTGCTTCTCATCTACACCTACAGGCAAAAACTAAAAACCTCTAAACTTGTGGATAGGACCGTTAGCAAGTGGACTGAGCAATCAAAGCAGATGCTACAGGCCTGCTTTGATTGCAAAGATCGGATGTGTGTGAACCTTCATCCACTGACCTGAATTTTTTACTGACGCTGAGACATCATACATCTGTTTTTGTGAGGACATGAGTGTCCAGACCGAGACCTTTCACACGTATGACCAAAATAAGCCATAGTTTCCTTCACATCTGAGTAAGTTCCATAGACACAAGGAAGAGGCTTAAAGCAGCGGGGGCCAAGCCTTGTATAAACGGGCCATGAACAAACTCACCAAGGAGATCAAAGTAGCTATAAGAAGCTCCGGCAATAAGCTGAAACACAGTTTTTCAACTAATGACCCAGCCAGAGTCTGGAAAGCTTTGAGAAACATCACAGCCTATAGGAGCCTGACTCCTCACCTTGCGCGGAATGCTCGTCTGGCAGGTAACCTCAACACCCTCTACTGTAGGTTTGAAAAGGAGCCAATCATGGCACCCACCAACTCATACATATCATACTCTGACATGAACCAACCAGTCTTTCCCTTCAGACCCTCTACCTGGATTTAAGATGTCTGCAGAAGATGTTAACAGGCTCTTTTAGTATCAAAAGACACATTTCAGGACCGGACAATGTCTTCCCATCATGCCTGAAAGCTTGCACTGATCAATAAATCTATCTTCACTGAGACTGTTAACAAGTCTCGACCTGTGTGAGGATCCCTTGTGCTTTAAATGCTCCACCATCATCCCAGTTCCCCAGAAATGCACCATCATAGGATTACATGACTACAGGGTTTTAGCCCTGAGACTGTGGTCAAGAAATCATTTGAGTGACTGGTGCTGAAGCATTTGAAGGAGATAACAGGCTCCCTACTGAACCCCCTGCAGTTTGCTTATCGGGCAAACAGGTTGGTGGAGGATGCTGTCAACCTGGAACTACACCTCATCCTGCAACACCTAACCACCCAGAACCATATGCCAGGATCCTATTTATGGACTTCAGGTCAGCCTAGAACGCCATCAACTTAGACATCCTCCACCACAAGAATCATCTGCACCAGCTGATGGTTTTTGTGCAGGACCAAGACACCAATGTCATCTGTCAGATCCGAGAAGGTGACAAGCCTGCATAGAGACTGGTGGGATTGGGTGGACTGGATTATAAACCCCACCCTGACTTGTACTCCTCAACAACTTTGTCATTGACTTGTTTGGAGAGCTCCTTGGTCTTCATGGTATGATGCCTCTTGCTTAATGGTCTTTCAGAAGGGGTGTATTTATAGCGACTTGTCATGTGCCACTTAGATTGAGCAGAGGTGGACTTCCTGTCATTCCTTATTTCATTGCTATTTCAATTTCATTGCTAATTGGTTGCACCAGAAGTATTTAGGGGCTTCAGAGCAAGCGTATGCAAATGCTAACTCTGAAAAAAAACATTTGAATGACAGGTTGGAATGTAAAAAATTGGTAAGAAGCCAAGGGGGTGAATACTTTTGCAAAGCACCATAAATCTCAGTTAAGTACTTAAAATCAAAAGGCTGAGGAACTGCTCACCTGTCATCTTGAGAGAATCGCAGCAAAGGTGACCTTTCTGTGAGGTTGGCTGAATTGACTTTTCCTCTGAGAAGGTTGACAGCATTGAAGTTATTCCTGAAGCTAATAAAGCAAAAGGACACAGTGAGTTGAAATACCCAAAAAAAAATACAGTGAGCAACTGAGTGGGATTAAATCAGCACAAGACAAAACCCTCTGCTGTGGGTCATTTTTGCTTTTTTTTTTGTTAGCTTGACGGTCACCTGGGGTTCTAAACCAAGAATCACAACCACACACAATAGTACCATACACGTCTTTTATGTTAATGTTACATGTTATACAATACATGTTTATTTATTATGCTTGTTTCCACAACCTCAACAACTTCCACACTTAAATGGTATGTAGGAGATGCTGGCAGTTTCCTGGTGTGAGGTTTGAAGCCAGTATGAGAGCTCTTGATACAGCCCAAGGTCTGTACTGCTTCCATCCTCTTGCATTTTTCTTTTTTCTCTACTGTCTGTCAGAGTGGGAAGTTTCCTCCTGTCCATATATCTTTAGTTCCATCTGCTGGTCGACTCGCAGTCTGGCTTTCAGGGTCACCTGTCCAAAGATCCTGGTGGACACTTTGAGAGCCCTGTCCACCCAGCAGCTGCGGCCAATCGGAAAGTCAAATGAAGGCGAGGGAGCTTTAAAGACCAGCCCTAACCTTCAGTCAGTTGTGCTTCATTGCGAGTATATTAATGTTTGCTTACTATGCTGATCTTTCTCTTTCCAATTGTTGTTTCGGCTTTGTTTGAGTGAGTTTGTGACATTTGTTGCCAAGTGACTTTGTGGAAAACCTTCACTGGTGGTATGAGTCACTGATTTTAGCTTCTTCCCCTTTGTTTTCTTTTGGATATTTTGCTTTTGCATTCTATTATTATCAGTTTACTCTCAAGAAGACATGTTTCTAGTTGTGTTTTAGCTCCTTTTTAAAGTGAACTCTGAGTATCGCTAATTTTTTGTTTTATTGCTCATATATTGAAAATGAACTGTCACCTATTCTACTAAACAATCGTTTCAGCTTTGTGATTTATGTTGTGTCCACTATGAGTTGGGACAGTCTCTTAAAGTCCAACAATGGCAAAAGAGCATACATTGTCAGCTACATTGCATAGGTAACCCAAAATACACACACACTGACTGAAAATATTACGTCATCTTCTGATAAATAATGGTGATATCATAAAACTAAATTTATGTATAATTGATATTTTGACTCTGAAACATACATATATAAGCAATCAATATACCCAACTTTTTATTAAACTCTTCTTATAGCTTGAAAATAGCTGAATGCTGGGAGAATAAAACAGCAGTTAGCTAAACAAAGTATTAGACGGTGGTAGTGAGTGTTAATCTAGTTTTAAAACATTTTCTAATAGATTTTTTGTCCACCAAAAGTGTTTAGTAATTGTTGATGTTACTATAAGAAGTATAAACCTAACATTTACTGACATGTATCCACTCCCTGTTGCATAGTTTAAATAACAGTGTGACTCATTATGCCCTACTTATGTTTTTGGCATCAGCTCTGGTAGGCATTACCGACTACACAGCAGACACTAGTTCTTTGTGTTACAAGGTTGTGGGATAAAGCACTAGATTGCATTTAGGTAGGACTGCCCCATTAATCTCCTGCCAACGGTCTTACACAACTACAGAGAGATTTAGTGAATGTCTACAAATGTTTCCTCCCCTCTTCTGTCCCAGCCCAACTCCAACTCAGAGAGATTGCCCTTTAATGAAGTGTTTTAAAGGAGATTATGTCCAGACAGAGTGGCTGAAATTAGAAAGAATTTTACAGCTTGTTTGGGGGAAATAACTTCTAATAAAGTAGCTGTATTGCCAAAAGTATAGGATCCCCTCCAAATTGTTAAATTCAGGTGATCCAGTCACTTCCATGTCCACAGGTTTGTATCATCCACCAGCTATATGCCAACTGCTTCTACAAACATTTTTGTAGAAGAATGGGTCGCTATCAGAAGCTCAGGGAATTTCAGCGTTTTGTCATATAGGATAATAAAAACTCTGCATCCCATAATTCACATTTTAACCCATAATGATGCACAGCTTCTAGGTAGGGGCCACATCTTCTCTGCTCATCAGACCCACCAACACACAACTAACTTGAATGCTAAAATATCACTGAGCCTGATGCTACAAATTAGTTTTGTAAAGTTGACAACTGGTAAAGGATCACTTTACTCTGACACCACGATCTTATTTCGTTTTCTCTGTGTTTTCCCTTCATCTCGTCTCACTTACCTCCATAACACATGTCTACACAGTCCTTATTAACATGTTAAATCTTGTCTCCTTTGTTGCTAATGCTAAAGCTAAAAGCTTTGCTAATGCTAAGATGGTAGTTAACATTGGTTCTGCTGCTACACAGCTCATTCTCTTAGCGCCACAATTGTCTATAGCACAGCACCAATGCTCATGCATAATTTAGTAGTTGTATTAATGGTATAGGTATCACTTCATTCTAAGTTCAGTCCAATTACGAGATAGGTAGTTTGTGTTTTTACAAAAACCAGCTGCAGGTGCTTTGCCCAGCGGAGAGATAGCTCCCTCTTTCTTCTTTGAGGTAATTTCCATCCAGGGAACGATGTTAGGTATGACCTTTTTGTGCCAGAGCTCTCTTCTGAAAAGATAACAGGAATCAGACGGACGAGGCAGGAAAGCCCATTTTCATTGTGCATGTGTTGTCTTTAAGTATAAATAGCGAGACTGTCTAGTATTTTTTGAGAATTCTATACTGGGCAAGACTTCTCCTGGATCGATGTGTACATCTGTGATTTTGATATGGGCCTGATTGAAATAAAATCCTCAGTTGGTAAATTTAACATTGCTGTGACCTACCCAAAATACACTTCATCACTCTGTTGTTTGTTGAGCTGCTAACTCATGATGTGACATCATCATACCTGCTGTAACCTGCAATATTGTGATTCTATAGCTACATTAAGCCGCCATTTTAGTACTTTATCACATTCCGACACAATACAAACACTTTGCATTGTGAACAGGTTACTTGAACACAAACTGAGTGTTATTATTGACTATTTTTAAAGCTAATTTGACCTTGATCCCAAATTCTCAAAACCAACCTTGGCTCAAGATCACACTGCCCTGTGATGTCACTGTATTGATTTATTGGTTCCTGGTTTCAGTTTTTTTCTGTTGTGTCTTTTTTCCCCATAGTTTATAAGTTTTCCATATTCTTTTCAATTTTACTTAGTAGTTTAATTGAATGCTACTAGTCAAAGATTGTTGGTGCTTTAACTTGAAGTTCAATTATTCTGGTAATTAATGTGTGTATATGGAGAGGAACTTGTGTTTATTCTGTATATGTGTGCAGTGCTTACTGTTTCAGGACACCATGCACAAATTTACTCCATCTATTCTTCTATAATAACACACCTCACCAGGTAGGTATTCAGAGACACAAGGAGAATTTACAAACAGTTTCACTGCTTTACAAATCAAACCAGTCAACATGTTTTGTTTCATTTAAAACCATAATTATTTTGATGTGAAAGCCCAAAAGAGATAATTTAAAAAATATGACCACAAACATTTTGCAGGAGATTGTCAAGTAGCTCTCACGGTATTAACAACAAAGTGTTGAAATTTAGAAAAAAACATACAAGATTTCATAATAACAGAATCCTGGCCAAAACTCTGTTCTATTTAGGAAACGTCATGTTTGGTCAAGGATTTCTTTTCATGCAAGTATTTATGCTTTTATACAGTTGAGGAAATATTTTGCGAGGTATTAGCATTACAAACTAATCTTTGTGCAAGGTGAAATATAAAATTCTATGACATAGAGCAGCACACCAAAAACGTATGAATAGAAATAATTGCCTATTTAATTTGTTATCATAATAATAGGTCCATTTATAACATTAACTACTGCCTCACCTCTTTTGTTAATAGTTTCTATTTTATTTTATCAAATGCTTTACTTTTATTTCATCTACCCAGAGCAGAGTTTTGATTAGTTTTAAGTTAGAAAATGTCATATTATCATTTAATATATTGTTCAGCTGTTAAAATGCATGCACAATATGGCGATGTTCTGTCTGATTTTTGCCTGGTATTCATTTAGAATATCATGATGAAAGGAACATTGTATTCCTTCAAGCTCTGAGACCTACTGTGACATATTTCTCAGCAGGGGAAAAGTGTTTTAATCTTAGCAGATAAAGATAATTACTTCCATCTAAAACGCACAGTCAGTGGAATTAAAATACTATTCAGTTCAATCTAATGCCAACTGAAGACAAAGTGTTTCAATATGGAAATTAATCAAGTTCATTCAAGGTCAATGTTTGTATGTTTCTCAATGCCACAACCTCACTGAACACGATTGGGATGAACTAGAGCAGAGACTGATTATCTTGTCCAACATCAGTGTCTGACCTCACAAATGCAGTCTTGGAAAAATGGTCAAATATTCTTTAAAACCTTGTAGACAGCCTTCGTAGAAGAGGCAAAGCTGTTGCAGCAGCACAGGATAAACCAAAGTCTGGAAAAGGCTCTTGTGGCAACAACGATACATCTTTAAAGCTCATGTGTGTGAAAGACAGGCAACCAAACGCTTATGGCAATTTGTTGTATTTACATTAGCCAAACACAGTGAGAAGCAAATGTATCTCTTACTAAGTAACACTTTCTTTCTTTAGTAGGGCACATGCATTTTAAAAGCAATGTGCTTGTTATTGTCCCTTCTTTTAAATCACAAACACCTGATGATTAGCATTAGGTCAATAATGTTTTCCTGATGCACCATCCACTGTTTCAGCAAAGTTCAACATAAACCTGTTGCTCACCAGCTTGTCTGGACCAAATGGTAGCAAGCAGACACCAGCAAATAGTCAACAGGAGCGAAAAGTACAGCAAATACTGGGCAGTCACACAAACAAACATGTAATCAGGGCAACTGTTTTCTACCAAGTGAGTTTGATTGAATAACTGCTGCCCGCAGAGTGCCAGCTGAAAACCTTCAGACCACTTTAGGGGCTCTGTATTTTGTGATTTGCTTGATTTGCTGTAAACTGGATTGCCACAACAAATTCTCCTCTGTGGGAACACAAAAATAAAATCTGTGTTGCATAAATTTTAAATTCACCTTTTTAAAAAAAAATAAAAAACTATCATTCATTCGATCAGAAGTTCCTGATCTTTCTTCCTAGAATTGGTCAATAATGTGATCCTTAGTGAGCTTAGTGAACAACTGGAGGAGAGTCTTGAGTGGCGGATGTCTGGAGCAAAACACTAGGGCTGCAAGAAGGAGATGTATCGGAGGTGGATGAGTTTAAGTAACTCCATCAAAGCATCCAAAACTCTGGGAAAAAGATCAAAAAGAGCGCAGGTAAGGAGGGGTTGATGAAGGTCAGGTTCAGAGGGGACTTCCACGATCACATCTCTTTATACTGTAGATTCTCTTGTTTTAATTATTCACTATTCTAAAAGTATTTATTTGTAGTCACGTGATGCATCATATTGTTTTGTCCATAGTCATTCATATTTAAAACCCAACAGCGGGATTTTGCCATCACCTTGTCTGAGGTGATGCTAAAGTCTTGTTCAGAGCAGTTTATGCAACCTTTCTGATTCGCCAACCACTATCAAAGTCTAACTGCTGTGGTGTTGCTCTGTTCGATTCTTTTTTACAGATTTAAAATGTTCACATTAGAAGAACTCGTCATGTGATCCTTACTGAGAACGTGCTTGTTAGTTCACCAAGTGTCAATGGCCTACGTTACTTTTTTGTGTTATTTGGCAGGTTAGGTAGATAAATTTAACATGTGTAAATAGAAGCTTGGTGTGATTTAGTAGGGTTATAGAAATGTACATTGGAAACTTTTACTCATTTTCTAAGCCTTATCATTTTATCCATGGTGTTTCATCCTAACCCATAACCTGACATCTAACACCCGTTTAACGTGCTATCTGTTGAGAAACGAGCTTCTTGGCAAGAACCAGCCTTTCCAAGCGTTTCCAAGTTGTCAGCATTAATTACCATCCAGTCGTTAAACAAAGATCCCCTCAGTGCTTTTACACCCCAAACAGGAAACTAACTATGGAGAGTTAATTTAACTTCCTTGTCATTTTTTCATCATCTCTGATGAGACTTCTTTCTGCCCTTTCTGTTTGGGCCTTGGACAGATCTACATTTGCGTATTTGTGCATTTTTTTCATTTGATTATTGCATGATTTTTAAAGCACCAGTAAGATAAAATAAAAATCTGAAGAGAACCGTCAAGGAGAGACCCAAATTTCAGCTGTACTTTGAATTAGTTCACAGAGCAAATAAATTCCCCAGTTTAATCCCGATAGCGTCACGGCCACAGGTTTGAGATTAGCGCCCCACTCTGAGAGGTTGTCTGGGATGGAGACCCACCTTCACACACATTTGGGGTTGTGTGAATGCTCATCGTTCAGGAGGAATGTTGAGTCTTGTCTACGTCGGCGCATCCCTGCAGGATTTAAAGACTTACATATGACCTGGCAGGAGGTCAAATGTAATGTCATTCTGCATGTGTGATTTTAAATCTTGTTATGTCTTTAATCCGGTGGGAAGAAAGAGAGGCCGGTAATCTTTTTAGGGTTTTTTTTCTCCAAGAAATGAAGCAAATGGGAGCAGGAAACGAGCTGTTTGAAAGCCAGGATTTAGTCATGTTTGCCTTTTTTGTATGAAGTTTGTAAATTATTTTCCAAATTGTCCGCCGATCTTGATCCCTGCAGCTTCGAAGACAAACATGCTTACTTTGCTCAGTTTAAATTCCAAACTATTGATTGACACCTTTTGGGAGGACCGCTGTCTATTCAGCTCCTTCATAAATAAAAGCAGCTTCCTTAGGTAACTTGGCACAATTCCAGCATCGCCGGATCAGCCTCAAATAACCTCAGTTGGTCTGAATCCCACAGATCAGTCTTTGCATGACATGATGAGTGTTCAGGGGAAAGGAGCTCAGGTCTGGTTTCATGCAATTATTTTATTGTTTTAAATCCCACAAACAAACACGACAATAAATTATTATGAAACAACTCTTCTTACTGGGGTTATATAACCCCATACCTGACACTGACAGCTGGCATTGATGAGTAATTTTGATAATATGGCTGCCTGCTCAGGGTGCCCCTCCATCATGGAGTAGCAATAGAGTCCCATGAAAAGAAAAATCAGCTTTTATTGTTAGCTTTTACATAATGTGGCCTGGCATCAATACTAGTTGATGAAGTTGATGCTGACAGCAGTAGCAGATAAATTACTTTTTCACCATTTCTCAAGGCTTCTGGAATATTTAGTCATCTCAAAAGCTTGAACAGGTCAAACTGTAACTGCACGATTCTATGGTAAACAGGAACTCAGAGATCAAATCTGTTAAAAGAGTTGTTTAGCATCAGGTCAACCTTAGATTGAGAAAGGGTAAAAAAAATGTGATATACAGAAGGGTAAAGCAAAGACAATCCCCTACCCCCCCCCCCAAATTCATCAGAGAACTTGTAGAAAATTGACATACCACAGTGGTGTTTCTCCAGAAATACAGCTAAAATCCCTTTTCTTACTTAACCTATTTTTTGTAAATTTAGTAGTGCATACTAGATTGATCTGCTGTTGTGTTTGGAGGTTTGGGGAAATTAACTAAATATGGAAAGCCCTAAATAATAATAAACAACTCATAAATGACCAGTTTGAGCTGGGCCCAGCCAAGCCCCTGGAGCTGAAGCTGCACCAAAAAGCATTCATCAGTAGGTCCGTCTACAGGACCGGCTCCAGAAATGTAACTGAGAACTTTTGATGTCTTTGGTCTCGTCTTATTGAGGTGTTTAACTTGTTGTCAGTTGTACCCTTCACCTCATATCCATGTGCCCCAGGTTTAGGATGCCCAAGCTCCAGACAACATAACTCTGGGGATTATAGAGGTACATTAACCACTCCACTCTGTTAAGATGGTGATTCTGTGGATGAGGACACGCTGAGGGACAGGGTTCAGGTTGGACACCTCCTCCTGGTCTCTGCACCAGGCTCAGGAGTCCAAGGAGAGAGCGAGGCAGATAATGACCTGACAAAAGGGAACACGTTTTCCTTCTTGCCTAAGAGTTTCTTGGGTTGCCTCATCAGGAGCCAAGGATTGTTGATGGGGGTTGATTGTTGATGCCTAGATTTCCCTTACAGATCTTTTACCTCCACCATCATATCTCCAAACACAATTGAAATTGGTTTTCGATTGACCTGATGGTCTGATTTTAACGTCATCCTTTATGCTAAATTTGGACCGGACCTGTGGGCTAACAAAGCATCTATCTGGACCAAATATAAATGTGGCTTGACCAAACCTGAATGTCCATGAACATCCAGGACTTGGAAGACCTGAATAAATCTTTGGTTGGGACAGTAAGTAGTTTCAGAGAGCACCCAGGAACTTCACAGTTTACTATAAGGTAGTTGACCAAATTTGTCAGCAGATTTTATAACAGTATGAGTCTGCAGAGTGACAAGACTTAATAAAGAGCAAAGCACTCTTTACACAGTCGAGCAATAAGAAAAGTAAAAGGTTAAGCGAATAAGACAACCAGGCTTGACTCCATTCAGAAACGACCCATTTTTTTCCCCAGATTACTTCAATTACCAGTCAGACACCATGGGAGAGGAGAAACACCCACAGCAGCATACCCGTTCTCTTGTCGGACCGGAACAAAGTCGTCTGTGTGGATAACACATTGTCCTGCAGGCTGGAGCTTCTGCGTGTCTCCTCTCTCCGAGATCCCCTGCAGCAGGCGCAGCTCCCCAAAGTTTCCGGCTACGGCCTCCGATGACCTCAGGCTGTTCCTGCCCTGATGGCCCTGAGCGGACGTCTGAGACATTTCAATCTCCAGGTTGCTTTTGTTCTCCAAATACATTTTGACGTCTACGGAGCAGAGAAAGAGGGAAAGATTTCTTTTGGTTTTATGCCAAAAAAAAGGTTGTTCATTCAGCTGATGTGGCTATAATGGTGCATAGCCAAAAAAAGATTGGAGCAGAACTGTGTTGAGAAGGAAAGCGAGGAATGTTTTTAGAAAAAAAATCTTAAAACCTACAAGGGTGGCACGCATTTTGGATTCTCTGAAATATAATCCACTCCTACTAAATG